>NW_028181508.1:0-65589 GCF_963514085.1 Chelon labrosus
AATCATGCTTTTTCCCTCATTACACATCCCATGCGAGCTTGTAATGATAAAACCTGATCCAAATCACACATTGCAGCTCAATATTCAGTGAGGACAGGGCCTTTTTAAGTCGAAATGTGCAAAAAAGCATCCTATCGCTCTGAAACGGCTGTTTTGCTCTCCACCACATTTACTGTCAGACTGGCCGAATTAGACCGATTCTGCCTCTTTCTTGCCTCTACATGTGAAGAACAGGGTGCTTGTGAGCATATTGTGCAGTTTCCAGCAGGTAGCTGGCTTGGAACGGGACCGGTGGGGCAGAGCAATCCTAGCGGCTCGCCCGAGCAGTGGAAGCCGGCGAGGGTGCGCGTTCAGCCGGATGAATGGGGCGCTGTCAGGGCCCCTCTCGTGGAGGATAAAAATCATGCTTTTTCCCTCATTACACATCCCATGCGAGCTTGTAATGATAAAACCTGATCCAAATCACACATTGCAGCTCAATATTCAGTGAGGACAGGGCCTTTTTAAGTCGAAATGTGCAAAACAGCATCCTATCGCTCTGAAACGGCTGTTTTGCTCTCCACCACATTTACTGTCAGACTGGCCGAATTAGACCGATTCTGCCTCTTTCTTGCCTCTACATGTGAAGAACAGGGTGCTTGTGAGCATATTGTGCAGTTTCAAGCAGGTAGCTGCCTTGGAACGGGACCGGTGGGGCAGAGCAATCCTAGCGGCTCGCCCGAGCAGTGGAAGCCGGCGAGGGTGCGCGTTCAGCCGGATGAATGGGGCGCTGTCAGGGCCCCTCTCGTGGAGGATAAAAATCATGCTTTTTCCCTCATTACACATCCCATGCGAGCTTGTAATGATAAAACCTGATCCAAATCACACATTGCAGCTCAATATTCAGTGAGGACAGGGCCTTTTTAAGTCGAAATGTGCAAAACAGCATCCTATCGCTCTGAAACGGCTGTTTTGCTCTCCACCACATTTACTGTCAGACTGGCCGAATTAGACCGATTCTGCCTCTTTCTTGCCTCTACATGTGAAGAACAGGGTGCTTGTGAGCATATTGTGCAGTTTCCAGCAGGTAGCTGGCTTGGAACGGGACCGGTGGGGCAGAGCAATCCTAGCGGCTCGCCCGAGCAGTGGAAGCCGGCGAGGGTGCGCGTTCAGCCGGATGAATGGGGCGCTGTCAGGGCCCCTCTCGTGGAGGATAAAAATCATGCTTTTTCCCTCATTACACATCCCATGCGAGCTTGTAATGATAAAACCTGATCCAAATCACACATTGCAGCTCAATATTCAGTGAGGACAGGGCCTTTTTAAGTCGAAATGTGCAAAACAGCATCCTATCGCTCTGAAACGGCTGTTTTGCTCTCCACCACATTTACTGTCAGACTGGCCGAATTAGACCGATTCTGCCTCTTTCTTGCCTCTACATGTGAAGAACAGGGTGCTTGTGAGCATATTGTGCAGTTTCAAGCAGGTAGCTGGCTTGGAACGGGACCGGTGGGGCAGAGCAATCCTAGCGGCTCGCCCGAGCAGTGGAAGCCGGCGAGGGTGCGCGTTCAGCCGGATGAATGGGGCGCTGTCAGGGCCCCTCTCGTGGAGGATAAAAATCATGCTTTTTCCTCATTACACATCCCATGCGAGCTTGTAATGATAAAACCTGATCCAAATCACACATTGCAGCTCAATATTCAGTGAGGACAGGGCCTTTTTAAGTCGAAATGTGCAAAAAAGCATCCTATCGCTCTGAAACGGCTGTTTTGCTCTCCACCACATTTACTGTCAGACTGGCCGAATTAGACCGATTCTGCCTCTTTCTTGCCTCTACATGTGAAGAACAGGGTGCTTGTGAGCATATTGTGCAGTTTCCAGCAGGTAGCTGGCTTGGAACGGGACCGGTGGGGCAGAGCAATCCTAGCGGCTCGCCCGAGCAGTGGAAGCCGGCGAGGGTGCGCGTTCAGCCGGATGAATGGGGCGCTGTCAGGGCCCCTCTCGTGGAGGATAAAAATCATGCTTTTTCCCTCATTACACATCCCATGCGAGCTTGTAATGATAAAACCTGATCAAATCACACATTGCAGCTCAATATTCAGTGAGGACAGGGCCTTTTTAAGTCGAAATGTGCAAAACAGCATCCTATCGCTCTGAAACGGCTGTTTTGCTCTCCACCACATTTACTGTCAGACTGGCCGAATTAGACCGATTCTGCCTCTTTCTTGCCTCTACATGTGAAGAACAGGGTGCTTGTGAGCATATTGTGCAGTTTCCAGCAGGTAGCTGGCTTGGAACGGGACCGGTGGGGCAGAGCAATCCTAGCGGCTCGCCCGAGCAGTGGAAGCCGGCGAGGGTGCGCGTTCAGCCGGATGAATGGGGCGCTGTCAGGGCCCCTCTCGTGGAGGATAAAAATCATGCTTTTTCCCTCATTACACATCCCATGCGAGCTTGTAATGATAAAACCTCATCCAAATCACACATTGCAGCTCAATATTCAGTGAGGACAGGGCCTTTTTAAGTCGAAATGTGCAAAACAGCATCCTATCGCTCTGAAACGGCTGTTTTGCTCTCCACCACATTTACTGTCAGACTGGCCGAATTAGACCGATTCTGCCTCTTTCTTGCCTCTACATGTGAAGAACAGGGTGCTTGTGAGCATATTATGCAGTTTCCAGCAGGTAGCTGGCTTGGAACGGGACCGGTGGGGCAGAGCAATCCTAGCGGCTCGCCCGAGCAGTGGAAGCCGGCGAGGGTGCGCGTTCAGCCGGATGAATGGGGCGCTGTCAGGGCCCCTCTCGTGGAGGATAAAAATCATGCTTTTTCCCTCATTACACATCCCATGCGAGCTTGTAATGATAAAACCTCAACCAAATCACACATTGCAGCTCAATATTCAGTGAGGACAGGGCCTTTTTAAGTCGAAATGTGCAAAACAGCATCCTATCGCTCTGAAACGGCTGTTTTGCTCTCCACCACATTTACTGTCAGACTGGCCGAATTAGACCGATTCTGCCTCTTTCTTGCCTCTACATGTGAAGAACAGGGTGCTTGTGAGCATATTGTGCAGTTTCCAGCAGGTAGCTGGCTTGGAACGGGACCGGTGGGGCAGAGCAATCCTAGCGGCTCGCCCGAGCAGTGGAAGCCGGCGAGGGTGCGCGTTCAGCCGGATGAATGGGGCGCTGTCAGGGCCCCTCTCGTGGAGGATAAAAATCATGCTTTTTCCCTCATTACACATCCCATGCGAGCTTGTAATGATAAAACCTGATCCAAATCACACATTGCAGCTCAATATTCAGTGAGGACAGGGCCTTTTTAAGTCGAAATGTGCAAAAAAGCATCCTATCGCTCTGAAACGGCTGTTTTGCTCTCCACCACATTTACTGTCAGACTGGCCGAATTAGACCGATTCTGCCTCTTTCTTGCCTCTACATGTGAAGAACAGGGTGCTTGTGAGCATATTGTGCAGTTTCCAGCAGGTAGCTGGCTTGGAACGGGACCGGTGGGGCAGAGCAATCCTAGCGGCTCGCCCGAGCAGTGGAAGCCGGCGAGGGTGCGCGTTCAGCCGGATGAATGGGGCGCTGTCAGGGCCCCTCTCGTGGAGGATAAAAATCATGCTTTTTCCCTCATTACACATCCCATGCGAGCTTGTAATGATAAAACCTGATCCAAATCACACATTGCAGCTCAATATTCAGTGAGGACAGGGCCTTTTTAAGTCGAAATGTGCAAAAAAGCATCCTATCGCTCTGAAACGGCTGTTTTGCTCTCCACCACATTTACTGTCAGACTGGCCGAATTAGACCGATTCTGCCTCTTTCTTGCCTCTACATGTGAAGAACAGGGTGCTTGTGAGCATATTGTGCAGTTTCCAGCAGGTAGCTGGCTTGGAACGGGACCGGTGGGGCAGAGCAATCCTAGCGGCTCGCCCGAGCAGTGGAAGCCGGCGAGGGTGCGCGTTCAGCCGGATGAATGGGGCGCTGTCAGGGCCCCTCTCGTGGAGGATAAAAATCATGCTTTTTCCCTCATTACACATCCCATGCGAGCTTGTAATGATAAAACCTGATCCAAATCACACATTGCAGCTCAATATTCAGTGAGGACAGGGCCTTTTTAAGTCGAAATGTGCAAAACAGCATCCTATCGCTCTGAAACGGCTGTTTTGCTCTCCACCACATTTACTGTCAGACTGGCCGAATTAGACCGATTCTGCCTCTTTCTTGCCTCTACATGTGAAGAACAGGGTGCTTGTGAGCATATTGTGCAGTTTCAAGCAGGTAGCTGGCTTAGAACGGGACCGGTGGGGCAGAGCAATCCTAGCGGCTCGCCCGAGCAGTGGAAGCCGGCGAGGGTGCGCGTTCAGCCGGATGAATGGGGCGCTGTCAGGGCCCCTCTCGTGGAGGATAAAAATCATGCTTTTTCCCTCATTACACATCCCATGCGAGCTTGTAATGATAAAACCTCATCCAAATCACACATTGCAGCTCAATATTCAGTGAGGACAGGGCCTTTTTAAGTCGAAATGTGCAAAAAAGCATCCTATCGCTCTGAAACGGCTGTTTTGCTCTCCACCACATTTACTGTCAGACTGGCCGAATTAGACCGATTCTGCCTCTTTCTTGCCTCTACATGTGAAGAACAGGGTGCTTGTGAGCATATTGTGCAGTTTCCAGCAGGTAGCTGGCTTGGAACGGGACCGGTGGGGCAGAGCAATCCTAGCGGCTCGCCCGAGCAGTGGAAGCCGGCGAGGGTGCGCGTTCAGCCGGATGAATGGGGCGCTGTCAGGGCCCCTCTCGTGGAGGATAAAAATCATGCTTTTTCCCTCATTACACATCCCATGCGAGCTTGTAATGATAAAACCTGATCCAAATCACACATTGCAGCTCAATATTCAGTGAGGACAGGGCCTTTTTAAGTCGAAATGTGCAAAACAGCATCCTATCGCTCTGAAACGGCTGTTTTGCTCTCCACCACATTTACTGTCAGACTGGCCGAATTAGACCGATTCTGCCTCTTTCTTGCCTCTACATGTGAAGAACAGGGTGCTTGTGAGCATATTGTGCAGTTTCCAGCAGGTAGCTGGCTTGGAACGGGACCGGTGGGGCAGAGCAATCCTAGCGGCTCGCCCGAGCAGTGGAAGCCGGCGAGGGTGCGCGTTCAGCCGGATGAATGGGGCGCTGTCAGGGCCCCTCTCGTGGAGGATAAAAATCATGCTTTTTCCCTCATTACACATCCCATGCGAGCTTGTAATGATAAAACCTCATCCAAATCACACATTGCAGCTCAATATTCAGTGAGGACAGGGCCTTTTTAAGTCGAAATGTGCAAAAAAGCATCCTATCGCTCTGAAACGGCTGTTTTGCTCTCCACCACATTTACTGTCAGACTGGCCGAATTAGACCGATTCTGCCTCTTTCTTGCCTCTACATGTGAAGAACAGGGTGCTTGTGAGCATATTGTGCAGTTTCAAGCAGGTAGCTGGTTTGGAACGGGACCGGTGGGGCAGAGCAATCCTAGCGGCTCGCCCGAGCAGTGGAAGCCGGCGAGGGTGCGCGTTCAGCCGGATGAATGGGGCGCTGTCAGGGCCCCTCTCGTGGAGGATAAAAATCATGCTTTTTCCCTCATTACACATCCCATGCGAGCTTGTAATGATAAAACCTGATCCAAATCACACATTGCAGCTCAATATTCAGTGAGGACAGGGCCTTTTTAAGTCGAAATGTGCAAAAAAGCATCCTATCGCTCTGAAACGGCTGTTTTGCTCTCCACCACATTTACTGTCAGACTGGCCGAATTAGACCGATTCTGCCTCTTTCTTGCCTCTACATGTGAAGAACAGGGTGCTTGTGAGCATATTGTGCAGTTTCCAGCAGGTAGCTGGCTTGGAACGGGACCGGTGGGGCAGAGCAATCCTAGCGGCTCGCCCGAGCAGTGGAAGCCGGCGAGGGTGCGCGTTCAGCCGGATGAATGGGGCGCTGTCAGGGCCCCTCTCGTGGAGGATAAAAATCATGCTTTTTCCCTCATTACACATCCCATGCGAGCTTGTAATGATAAAACCTGATCCAAATCACACATTGCAGCTCAATATTCAGTGAGGACAGGGCCTTTTTAAGTCGAAATGTGCAAAACAGCATCCTATCGCTCTGAAACGGCTGTTTTGCTCTCCACCACATTTACTGTCAGACTGGCCGAATTAGACCGATTCTGCCTCTTTCTTGCCTCTACATGTGAAGAACAGGGTGCTTGTGAGCATATTGTGCAGTTTCAAGCAGGTAGCTGCCTTGGAACGGGACCGGTGGGGCAGAGCAATCCTAGCGGCTCGCCCGAGCAGTGGAAGCCGGCGAGGGTGCGCGTTCAGCCGGATGAATGGGGCGCTGTCAGGGCCCCTCTCGTGGAGGATAAAAATCATGCTTTTTCCCTCATTACACATCCCATGCGAGCTTGTAATGATAAAACCTGATCCAAATCACACATTGCAGCTCAATATTCAGTGAGGACAGGGCCTTTTTAAGTCGAAATGTGCAAAACAGCATCCTATCGCTCTGAAACGGCTGTTTTGCTCTCCACCACATTTACTGTCAGACTGGCCGAATTAGACCGATTCTGCCTCTTTCTTGCCTCTACATGTGAAGAACAGGGTGCTTGTGAGCATATTGTGCAGTTTCCAGCAGGTAGCTGGCTTGGAACGGGACCGGTGGGGCAGAGCAATCCTAGCGGCTCGCCCGAGCAGTGGAAGCCGGCGAGGGTGCGCGTTCAGCCGGATGAATGGGGCGCTGTCAGGGCCCCTCTCGTGGAGGATAAAAATCATGCTTTTTCCCTCATTACACATCCCATGCGAGCTTGTAATGATAAAACCTGATCCAAATCACACATTGCAGCTCAATATTCAGTGAGGACAGGGCCTTTTTAAGTCGAAATGTGCAAAACAGCATCCTATCGCTCTGAAACGGCTGTTTTGCTCTCCACCACATTTACTGTCAGACTGGCCGAATTAGACCGATTCTGCCTCTTTCTTGCCTCTACATGTGAAGAACAGGGTGCTTGTGAGCATATTGTGCAGTTTCAAGCAGGTAGCTGGCTTGGAACGGGACCGGTGGGGCAGAGCAATCCTAGCGGCTCGCCCGAGCAGTGGAAGCCGGCGAGGGTGCGCGTTCAGCCGGATGAATGGGGCGCTGTCAGGGCCCCTCTCGTGGAGGATAAAAATCATGCTTTTTCCCTCATTACACATCCCATGCGAGCTTGTAATGATAAAACCTGATCCAAATCACACATTGCAGCTCAATATTCAGTGAGGACAGGGCCTTTTTAAGTCGAAATGTGCAAAACAGCATCCTATCGCTCTGAAACGGCTGTTTTGCTCTCCACCACATTTACTGTCAGACTGGCCGAATTAGACCGATTCTGCCTCTTTCTTGCCTCTACATGTGAAGAACAGGGTGCTTGTGAGCATATTGTGCAGTTTCCAGCAGGTAGCTGGCTTGGAACGGGACCGGTGGGGCAGAGCAATCCTAGCGGCTCGCCCGAGCAGTGGAAGCCGGCGAGGGTGCGCGTTCAGCCGGATGAATGGGGCGCTGTCAGGGCCCCTCTCGTGGAGGATAAAAATCATGCTTTTTCCCTCATTACACATCCCATGCGAGCTTGTAATGATAAAACCTGATCCAAATCACACATTGCAGCTCAATATTCAGTGAGGACAGGGCCTTTTTAAGTCGAAATGTGCAAAACAGCATCCTATCGCTCTGAAACGGCTGTTTTGCTCT
Organism: Chelon labrosus; assembly: GCF_963514085.1. NCBI lineage: Eukaryota > Metazoa > Chordata > Actinopteri > Mugiliformes > Mugilidae > Chelon > Chelon labrosus. The sequence continues at coordinate 7,740 of NW_028181508.1, forward strand.
CCACCACATTTACTGTCAGACTGGCCGAATTAGACCGATTCTGCCTCTTTCTTGCCTCTACATGTGAAGAACAGGGTGCTTGTGAGCATATTGTGCAGTTTCCAGCAGGTAGCTGGCTTGGAACGGGACCGGTGGGGCAGAGCAATCCTAGCGGCTCGCCCGAGCAGTGGAAGCCGGCGAGGGTGCGCGTTCAGCCGGATGAATGGGGCGCTGTCAGGGCCCCTCTCGTGGAGGATAAAAATCATGCTTTTTCCCTCATTACACATCCCATGCGAGCTTGTAATGATAAAACCTCATCCAAATCACACATTGCAGCTCAATATTCAGTGAGGACAGGGCCTTTTTAAGTCGAAATGTGCAAAACAGCATCCTATCGCTCTGAAACGGCTGTTTTGCTCTCCACCACATTTACTGTCAGACTGGCCGAATTAGACCGATTCTGCCTCTTTCTTGCCTCTACATGTGAAGAACAGGGTGCTTGTGAGCATATTATGCAGTTTCCAGCAGGTAGCTGGCTTGGAACGGGACCGGTGGGGCAGAGCAATCCTAGCGGCTCGCCCGAGCAGTGGAAGCCGGCGAGGGTGCGCGTTCAGCCGGATGAATGGGGCGCTGTCAGGGCCCCTCTCGTGGAGGATAAAAATCATGCTTTTTCCCTCATTACACATCCCATGCGAGCTTGTAATGATAAAACCTCAACCAAATCACACATTGCAGCTCAATATTCAGTGAGGACAGGGCCTTTTTAAGTCGAAATGTGCAAAACAGCATCCTATCGCTCTGAAACGGCTGTTTTGCTCTCCACCACATTTACTGTCAGACTGGCCGAATTAGACCGATTCTGCCTCTTTCTTGCCTCTACATGTGAAGAACAGGGTGCTTGTGAGCATATTGTGCAGTTTCCAGCAGGTAGCTGGCTTGGAACGGGACCGGTGGGGCAGAGCAATCCTAGCGGCTCGCCCGAGCAGTGGAAGCCGGCGAGGGTGCGCGTTCAGCCGGATGAATGGGGCGCTGTCAGGGCCCCTCTCGTGGAGGATAAAAATCATGCTTTTTCCCTCATTACACATCCCATGCGAGCTTGTAATGATAAAACCTCATCCAAATCACACATTGCAGCTCAATATTCAGTGAGGACAGGGCCTTTTTAAGTCGAAATGTGCAAAACAGCATCCTATCGCTCTGAAACGGCTGTTTTGCTCTCCACCACATTTACTGTCAGACTGGCCGAATTAGACCGATTCTGCCTCTTTCTTGCCTCTACATGTGAAGAACAGGGTGCTTGTGAGCATATTGTGCAGTTTCCAGCAGGTAGCTGGCTTGGAACGGGACCGGTGGGGCAGAGCAATCCTAGCGGCTCGCCCGAGCAGTGGAAGCCGGCGAGGGTGCGCGTTCAGCCGGATGAATGGGGCGCTGTCAGGGCCCCTCTCGTGGAGGATAAAAATCATGCTTTTTCCCTCATTACACATCCCATGCGAGCTTGTAATGATAAAACCTCATCCAAATCACACATTGCAGCTCAATATTCAGTGAGGACAGGGCCTTTTTAAGTCGAAATGTGCAAAACAGCATCCTATCGCTCTGAAACGGCTGTTTTGCTCTCCACCACATTTACTGTCAGACTGGCCGAATTAGACCGATTCTGCCTCTTTCTTGCCTCTACATGTGAAGAACAGGGTGCTTGTGAGCATATTGTGCAGTTTCCAGCAGGTAGCTGGCTTGGAACGGGACCGGTGGGGCAGAGCAATCCTAGCGGCTCGCCCGAGCAGTGGAAGCCGGCGAGGGTGCGCGTTCAGCCGGATGAATGGGGCGCTGTCAGGGCCCCTCTCGTGGAGGATAAAAATCATGCTTTTTCCCTCATTACACATCCCATGCGAGCTTGTAATGATAAAACCTCATCCAAATCACACATTGCAGCTCAATATTCAGTGAGGACAGGGCCTTTTTAAGTCGAAATGTGCAAAAAAGCATCCTATCGCTCTGAAACGGCTGTTTTGCTCTCCACCACATTTACTGTCAGACTGGCCGAATTAGACCGATTCTGCCTCTTTCTTGCCTCTACATGTGAAGAACAGGGTGCTTGTGAGCATATTGTGCAGTTTCAAGCAGGTAGCTGGCTTGGAACGGGACCGGTGGGGCAGAGCAATCCTAGCGGCTCGCCCGAGCAGTGGAAGCCGGCGAGGGTGCGCGTTCAGCCGGATGAATGGGGCGCTGTCAGGGCCCCTCTCGTGGAGGATAAAAATCATGCTTTTTCCCTCATTACACATCCCATGCGAGCTTGTAATGATAAAACCTGATCCAAATCACACATTGCAGCTCAATATTCAGTGAGGACAGGGCCTTTTTAAGTCGAAATGTGCAAAACAGCATCCTATCGCTCTGAAACGGCTGTTTTGCTCTCCACCACATTTACTGTCAGACTGGCCGAATTAGACCGATTCTGCCTCTTTCTTGCCTCTACATGTGAAGAACAGGGTGCTTGTGAGCATATTGTGCAGTTTCCAGCAGGTAGCTGGCTTGGAACGGGACCGGTGGGGCAGAGCAATCCTAGCGGCTCGCCCGAGCAGTGGAAGCCGGCGAGGGTGCGCGTTCAGCCGGATGAATGGGGCGCTGTCAGGGCCCCTCTCGTGGAGGATAAAAATCATGCTTTTTCCCTCATTACACATCCCATGCGAGCTTGTAATGATAAAACCTGATCCAAATCACACATTGCAGCTCAATATTCAGTGAGGACAGGGCCTTTTATAAGTCGAAATGTGCAAAACAGCATCCTATCGCTCTGAAACGGCTGTTTTGCTCTCCACCACATTTACTGTCAGACTGGCCGAATTAGACCGATTCTGCCTCTTTCTTGCCTCTACATGTGAAGAACAGGGTGCTTGTGAGCATATTGTGCAGTTTCCAGCAGGTAGCTGGCTTGGAACGGGACCGGTGGGGCAGAGCAATCCTAGCGGCTCGCCCGAGCAGTGGAAGCCGGCGAGGGTGCGCGTTCAGCCGGATGAATGGGGCGCTGTCAGGGCCCCTCTCGTGGAGGATAAAAATCATGCTTTTTCCCTCATTACACATCCCATGCGAGCTTGTAATGATAAAACCTGATCCAAATCACACATTGCAGCTCAATATTCAGTGAGGACAGGGCCTTTTTAAGTCGAAATGTGCAAAACAGCATCCTATCGCTCTGAAACGGCTGTTTTGCTCTCCACCACATTTACTGTCAGACTGGCCGAATTAGACCGATTCTGCCTCTTTCTTGCCTCTACATGTGAAGAACAGGGGTGCTTGTGAGCATATTGTGCAGTTTCAAGCAGGTAGCTGGCTTGGAACGGGACCGGTGGGGCAGAGCAATCCTAGCGGCTCGCCCGAGCAGTTGAAGCCGGCGAGGGTGCGCGTTCAGCCGGATGAATGGGGCGCTGTCAGGGCCCCTCTCGTGGAGGATAAAAATCATGCTTTTTCCCTCATTACACATCCCATGCGAGCTTGTAATGATAAAACCTCATCCAAATCACACATTGCAGCTCAATATTCAGTGAGGACAGGGCCTTTTTAAGTCGAAATGTGCAAAAAAGCATCCTATCGCTCTGAAACGGCTGTTTTGCTCTCCACCACATTTACTGTCAGACTGGCCGAATTAGACCGATTCTGCCTCTTTCTTGCCTCTACATGTGAAGAACAGGGTGCTTGTGAGCATATTGTGCAGTTTCCAGCAGGTAGCTGGCTTGGAACGGGACCGGTGGGGCAGAGCAATCCTAGCGGCTCGCCCGAGCAGTGGAAGCCGGCGAGGGTGCGCGTTCAGCCGGATGAATGGGGCGCTGTCAGGGCCCCTCTCGTGGAGGATAAAAATCATGCTTTTTCCCTCATTACACATCCCATGCGAGCTTGTAATGATAAAACCTGATCCAAATCACACATTGCAGCTCAATATTCAGTGAGGACAGGGCCTTTTTAAGTCGAAATGTGCAAAAAAGCATCCTATCGCTCTGAAACGGCTGTTTTGCTCTCCACCACATTTACTGTCAGACTGGCCGAATTAGACCGATTCTGCCTCTTTCTTGCCTCTACATGTGAAGAACAGGGTGCTTGTGAGCATATTGTACAGTTTCAAGCAGGTAGCTGGCTTGGAACGGGACCGGTGGGGCAGAGCAATCCTAGCGGCTCGCCCGAGCAGTGGAAGCCGGCGAGGGTGCGCGTTCAGCCGGATGAATGGGGCGCTGTCAGGGCCCCTCTCGTGGAGGATAAAAATCATGCTTTTTCCCTCATTACACATCCCATGCGAGCTTGTAATGATAAAACCTGATCCAAATCACACATTGCAGCTCAATATTCAGTGAGGACAGGGCCTTTTTAAGTCGAAATGTGCAAAACAGCATCCTATCGCTCTGAAACGGCTGTTTTGCTCTCCACCACATTTACTGTCAGACTGGCCGAATTAGACCGATTCTGCCTCTTTCTTGCCTCTACATGTGAAGAACAGGGTGCTTGTGAGCATATTGTGCAGTTTCAAGCAGGTAGCTGGCTTGGAACGGGACCGGTGGGGCAGAGCAATCCTAGCGGCTCGCCCGAGCAGTGGAAGCCGGCGAGGGTGCGCGTTCAGCCGGATGAATGGGGCGCTGTCAGGGCCCCTCTCGTGGAGGATAAAAATCATGCTTTTTCCCTCATTACACATCCCATGCGAGCTTGTAATGATAAAACCTCATCCAAATCACACATTGCAGCTCAATATTCAGTGAGGACAGGGCCTTTTTAAGTCGAAATGTGCAAAAAAGCATCCTATCGCTCTGAAACGGCTGTTTTGCTCTCCACCACATTTACTGTCAGACTGGCCGAATTAGACCGATTCTGCCTCTTTCTTGCCTCTACATGTGAAGAACAGGGTGCTTGTGAGCATATTGTGCAGTTTCCAGCAGGTAGCTGGCTTGGAACGGGACCGGTGGGGCAGAGCAATCCTAGCGGCTCGCCCGAGCAGTGGAAGCCGGCGAGGGTGCGCGTTCAGCCGGATGAATGGGGCGCTGTCAGGGCCCCTCTCGTGGAGGATAAAAATCATGCTTTTTCCCTCATTACACATCCCATGCGAGCTTGTAATGATAAAACCTCATCCAAATCACACATTGCAGCTCAATATTCAGTGAGGACAGGGCCTTTTTAAGTCGAAATGTGCAAAAAAGCATCCTATCGCTCTGAAACGGCTGTTTTGCTCTCCACCACATTTACTGTCAGACTGGCCGAATTAGACCGATTCTGCCTCTTTCTTGCCTCTACATGTGAAGAACAGGGTGCTTGTGAGCATATTGTGCAGTTTCAAGCAGGTAGCTGGCTTGGAACGGGACCGGTGGGGCAGAGCAATCCTAGCGGCTCGCCCGAGCAGTGGAAGCCGGCGAGGGTGCGCGTTCAGCCGGATGAATGGGGCGCTGTCAGGGCCCCTCTCGTGGAGGATAAAAATCATGCTTTTTCCCTCATTACACATCCCATGCGAGCTTGTAATGATAAAACCTGATCCAAATCACACATTGCAGCTCAATATTCAGTGAGGACAGGGCCTTTTTAAGTCGAAATGTGCAAAACAGCATCCTATCGCTCTGAAACGGCTGTTTTGCTCTCCACCACATTTACTGTCAGACTGGCCGAATTAGACCGATTCTGCCTCTTTCTTGCCTCTACATGTGAAGAACAGGGTGCTTGTGAGCATATTGTGCAGTTTCAAGCAGGTAGCTGGCTTGGAACGGGACCGGTGGGGCAGAGCAATCCTAGCGGCTCGCCCGAGCAGTGGAAGCCGGCGAGGGTGCGCGTTCAGCCGGATGAATGGGGCGCTGTCAGGGCCCCTCTCGTGGAGGATAAAAATCATGCTTTTTCCCTCATTACACATCCCATGCGAGCTTGTAATGATAAAACCTGATCCAAATCACACATTGCAGCTCAATATTCAGTGAGGACAGGGCCTTTTTAAGTCGAAATGTGCAAAAAAGCATCCTATCGCTCTGAAACGGCTGTTTTGCTCTCCACCACATTTACTGTCAGACTGGCCGAATTAGACCGATTCTGCCTCTTTCTTGCCTCTACATGTGAAGAACAGGGTGCTTGTGAGCATATTGTGCAGTTTCAAGCAGGTAGCTGGCTTGGAACGGGACCGGTGGGGCAGAGCAATCCTAGCGGCTCGCCCGAGCAGTGGAAGCCGGCGAGGGTGCGCGTTCAGCCGGATGAATGGGGCGCTGTCAGGGCCCCTCTCGTGGAGGATAAAAATCATGCTTTTTCCCTCATTACACATCCCATGCGAGCTTGTAATGATAAAACCTCATCCAAATCACACATTGCAGCTCAATATTCAGTGAGGACAGGGCCTTTTTAAGTCGAAATGTGCAAAAAAGCATCCTATCGCTCTGAAACGGCTGTTTTGCTCTCCACCACATTTACTGTCAGACTGGCCGAATTAGACCGATTCTGCCTCTTTCTTGCCTCTACATGTGAAGAACAGGGTGCTTGTGAGCATATTGTGCAGTTTCAAGCAGGTAGCTGGCTTGGAACGGGACCGGTGGGGCAGAGCAATCCTAGCGGCTCGCCCGAGCAGTGGAAGCCGGCGAGGGTGCGCGTTCAGCCGGATGAATGGGGCGCTGTCAGGGCCCCTCTCGTGGAGGATAAAAATCATGCTTTTTCCCTCATTACACATCCCATGCGAGCTTGTAATGATAAAACCTGATCCAAATCACACATTGCAGCTCAATATTCAGTGAGGACAGGGCCTTTTTAAGTCGAAATGTGCAAAACAGCATCCTATCGCTCTGAAACGGCTGTTTTGCTCTCCACCACATTTACTGTCAGACTGGCCGAATTAGACCGATTCTGCCTCTTTCTTGCCTCTACATGTGAAGAACAGGGTGCTTGTGAGCATATTGTGCAGTTTCCAGCAGGTAGCTGGCTTGGAACGGGACCGGTGGGGCAGAGCAATCCTAGCGGCTCGCCCGAGCAGTGGAAGCCGGCGAGGGTGCGCGTTCAGCCGGATGAATGGGGCGCTGTCAGGGCCCCTCTCGTGGAGGATAAAAATCATGCTTTTTCCCTCATTACACATCCCATGCGAGCTTGTAATGATAAAACCTCATCCAAATCACACATTGCAGCTCAATATTCAGTGAGGACAGGGCCTTTTTAAGTCGAAATGTGCAAAACAGCATCCTATCGCTCTGAAACGGCTGTTTTGCTCTCCACCACATTTACTGTCAGACTGGCCGAATTAGACCGATTCTGCCTCTTTCTTGCCTCTACATGTGAAGAACAGGGTGCTTGTGAGCATATTGTGCAGTTTCAAGCAGGTAGCTGGCTTGGAACGGGACCGGTGGGGCAGAGCAATCCTAGCGGCTCGCCCGAGCAGTGGAAGCCGGCGAGGGTGCGCGTTCAGCCGGATGAATGGGGCGCTGTCAGGGCCCCTCTCGTGGAGGATAAAAATCATGCTTTTTCCCTCATTACACATCCCATGCGAGCTTGTAATGATAAAACCTCATCCAAATCACACATTGCAGCTCAATATTCAGTGAGGACAGGGCCTTTTTAAGTCGAAATGTGCAAAACAGCATCCTATCGCTCTGAAACGGCTGTTTTGCTCTCCACCACATTCACTGTCAGACTGGCCGAATTAGACCGATTCTGCCTCTTTCTTGCCTCTACATGTGAAGAACAGGGTGCTTGTGAGCATATTGTGCAGTTTCAAGCAGGTAGCTGGCTTGGAACGGGACCGGTGGGGCAGAGCAATCCTAGCGGCTCGACCGAGCAGTGGAAGCCGGCGAGGGTGCGCGTTCAGCCGGATGAATGGGGCGCTGTCAGGGCCCCTCTCGTGGAGGATAAAAATCATGCTTTTTCCCTCATTACACATCCCATGCGAGCTTGTAATGATAAAACCTGATCCAAATCACACATTGCAGCTCAATATTCAGTGAGGACAGGGCCTTTTTAAGTCGAAATGTGCAAAAAAGCATCCTATCGCTCTGAAACGGCTGTTTTGCTCTCCACCACATTTACTGTCAGACTGGCCGAATTAGACCGATTCTGCCTCTTTCTTGCCTCTACATGTGAAGAACAGGGTGCTTGTGAGCATATTGTGCAGTTTCAAGCAGGTAGCTGGCTTGGAACGGGACCGGTGGGGCAGAGCAATCCTAGCGGCTCGCCCGAGCAGTGGAAGCCGGCGAGGGTGCGCGTTCAGCCGGATGAATGGGGCGCTGTCAGGGCCCCTCTCGTGGAGGATAAAAATCATGCTTTTTCCCTCATTACACATCCCATGCGAGCTTGTAATGATAAAACCTCATCCAAATCACACATTGCAGCTCAATATTCAGTGAGGACAGGGCCTTTTTAAGTCGAAATGTGCAAAAAAGCATCCTATCGCTCTGAAACGGCTGTTTTGCTCTCCACCACATTTACTGTCAGACTGGCCGAATTAGACCGATTCTGCCTCTTTCTTGCCTCTACATGTGAAGAACAGGGTGCTTGTGAGCATATTGTACAGTTTCAAGCAGGTAGCTGGCTTGGAACGGGACCGGTGGGGCAGAGCAATCCTAGCGGCTCGCCCGAGCAGTGGAAGCCGGCGAGGGTGCGCGTTCAGCCGGATGAATGGGGCGCTGTCAGGGCCCCTCTCGTGGAGGATAAAAATCATGCTTTTTCCCTCATTACACATCCCATGCGAGCTTGTAATGATAAAACCTGATCCAAATCACACATTGCAGCTCAATATTCAGTGAGGACAGGGCCTTTTTAAGTCGAAATGTGCAAAAAAGCATCCTATCGCTCTGAAACGGCTGTTTTGCTCTCCACCACATTTACTGTCAGACTGGCCGAATTAGACCGATTCTGCCTCTTTCTTGCCTCTACATGTGAAGAACAGGGTGCTTGTGAGCATATTGTACAGTTTCAAGCAGGTAGCTGGCTTGGAACGGGACCGGTGGGGCAGAGCAATCCTAGCGGCTCGCCCGAGCAGTGGAAGCCGGCGAGGGTGCGCGTTCAGCCGGATGAATGGGGCGCTGTCAGGGCCCCTCTCGTGGAGGATAAAAATCATGCTTTTTCCCTCATTACACATCCCATGCGAGCTTGTAATGATAAAACCTGATCCAAATCACACATTGCAGCTCAATATTCAGTGAGGACAGGGCCTTTTTAAGTCGAAATGTGCAAAACAGCATCCTATCGCTCTGAAACGGCTGTTTTGCTCTCCACCACATTTACTGTCAGACTGGCCGAATTAGACCGATTCTGCCTCTTTCTTGCCTCTACATGTGAAGAACAGGGTGCTTGTGAGCATATTGTGCAGTTTCAAGCAGGTAGCTGGCTTGGAACGGGACCGGTGGGGCAGAGCAATCCTAGCGGCTCGCCCGAGCAGTGGAAGCCGGCGAGGGTGCGCGTTCAGCCGGATGAATGGGGCGCTGTCAGGGCCCCTCTCGTGGAGGATAAAAATCATGCTTTTTCCCTCATTACACATCCCATGCGAGCTTGTAATGATAAAACCTCATCCAAATCACACATTGCAGCTCAATATTCAGTGAGGACAGGGCCTTTTTAAGTCGAAATGTGCAAAAAAGCATCCTATCGCTCTGAAACGGCTGTTTTGCTCTCCACCACATTTACTGTCAGACTGGCCGAATTAGACCGATTCTGCCTCTTTCTTGCCTCTACATGTGAAGAACAGGGTGCTTGTGAGCATATTGTGCAGTTTCCAGCAGGTAGCTGGCTTGGAACGGGACCGGTGGGGCAGAGCAATCCTAGCGGCTCGCCCGAGCAGTGGAAGCCGGCGAGGGTGCGCGTTCAGCCGGATGAATGGGGCGCTGTCAGGGCCCCTCTCGTGGAGGATAAAAATCATGCTTTTTCCCTCATTACACATCCCATGCGAGCTTGTAATGATAAAACCTCATCCAAATCACACATTGCAGCTCAATATTCAGTGAGGACAGGGCCTTTTTAAGTCGAAATGTGCAAAACAGCATCCTATCGCTCTGAAACGGCTGTTTTGCTCTCCACCACATTTACTGTCAGACTGGCCGAATTAGACCGATTCTGCCTCTTTCTTGCCTCTACATGTGAAGAACAGGGTGCTTGTGAGCATATTGTGCAGTTTCAAGCAGGTAGCTGGCTTGGAACGGGAACGGTGGGGCAGAGCAATCCTAGCGGCTCGCCCGAGCAGTGGAAGCCGGCGAGGGTGCGCGTTCAGCCGGATGAATGGGGCGCTGTCAGGGCCCCTCTCGTGGAGGATAAAAATCATGCTTTTTCCCTCATTACACATCCCATGCGAGCTTGTAATGATAAAACCTGATCCAAATCACACATTGCAGCTCAATATTCAGTGAGGACAGGGCCTTTTTAAGTCGAAATGTGCAAAAAAGCATCCTATCGCTCTGAAACGGCTGTTTTGCTCTCCACCACATTCACTGTCAGACTGGCCGAATTAGACCGATTCTGCCTCTTTCTTGCCTCTACATGTGAAGAACAGGGTGCTTGTGAGCATATTGTGCAGTTTCAAGCAGGTAGCTGGCTTGGAACGGGACCGGTGGGGCAGAGCAATCCTAGCGGCTCGCCCGAGCAGTGGAAGCCGGCGAGGGTGCGCGTTCAGCCGGATGAATGGGGCGCTGTCAGGGCCCCTCTCGTGGAGGATAAAAATCATGCTTTTTCCCTCATTACACATCCCATGCGAGCTTGTAATGATAAAACCTCATCCAAATCACACATTGCAGCTCAATATTCAGTGAGGACAGGGCCTTTTTAAGTCGAAATGTGCAAAAAAGCATCCTATCGCTCTGAAACGGCTGTTTTGCTCTCCACCACATTTACTGTCAGACTGGCCGAATTAGACCGATTCTGCCTCTTTCTTGCCTCTACATGTGAAGAACAGGGTGCTTGTGAGCATATTGTGCAGTTTCCAGCAGGTAGCTGGCTTGGAACGGGACCGGTGGGGCAGAGCAATCCTAGCGGCTCGCCCGAGCAGTGGAAGCCGGCGAGGGTGCGCGTTCAGCCGGATGAATGGGGCGCTGTCAGGGCCCCTCTCGTGGAGGATAAAAATCATGCTTTTTCCCTCATTACACATCCCATGCGAGCTTGTAATGATAAAACCTCATCCAAATCACACATTGCAGCTCAATATTCAGTGAGGACAGGGCCTTTTTAAGTCGAAATGTGCAAAAAAGCATCCTATCGCTCTGAAACGGCTGTTTTGCTCTCCACCACATTTACTGTCAGACTGGCCGAATTAGACCGATTCTGCCTCTTTCTTGCCTCTACATGTGAAGAACAGGGTGCTTGTGAGCATATTGTACAGTTTCAAGCAGGTAGCTGGCTTGGAACGGGACCGGTGGGGCAGAGCAATCCTAGCGGCTCGCCCGAGCAGTGGAAGCCGGCGAGGGTGCGCGTTCAGCCGGATGAATGGGGCGCTGTCAGGGCCCCTCTCGTGGAGGATAAAAATCATGCTTTTTCCCTCATTACACATCCCATGCGAGCTTGTAATGATAAAACCTGATCCAAATCACACATTGCAGCTCAATATTCAGTGAGGACAGGGCCTTTTTAAGTCGAAATGTGCAAAAAAGCATCCTATCGCTCTGAAACGGCTGTTTTGCTCTCCACCACATTTACTGTCAGACTGGCCGAATTAGACCGATTCTGCCTCTTTCTTGCCTCTACATGTGAAGAACAGGGTGCTTGTGAGCATATTGTGCAGTTTCAAGCAGGTAGCTGGCTTGGAACGGGACCGGTGGGGCAGAGCAATCCTAGCGGCTCGCCCGAGCAGTGGAAGCCGGCGAGGGTGCGCGTTCAGCCGGATGAATGGGGCGCTGTCAGGGCCCCTCTCGTGGAGGATAAAAATCATGCTTTTTCCCTCATTACACATCCCATGCGAGCTTGTAATGATAAAACCTCATCCAAATCACACATTGCAGCTCAATATTCAGTGAGGACAGGGCCTTTTTAAGTCGAAATGTGCAAAACAGCATCCTATCGCTCTGAAACGGCTGTTTTGCTCTCCACCACATTTACTGTCAGACTGGCCGAATTAGACCGATTCTGCCTCTTTCTTGCCTCTACATGTGAAGAACAGGGTGCTTGTGAGCATATTGTGCAGTTTCCAGCAGGTAGCTGGCTTGGAACGGGACCGGTGGGGCAGAGCAATCCTAGCGGCTCGCCCGAGCAGTGGAAGCCGGCGAGGGTGCGCGTTCAGCCGGATGAATGGGGCGCTGTCAGGGCCCCTCTCGTGGAGGATAAAAATCATGCTTTTTCCCTCATTACACATCCCATGCGAGCTTGTAATGATAAAACCTCATCCAAATCACACATTGCAGCTCAATATTCAGTGAGGACAGGGCCTTTTTAAGTCGAAATGTGCAAAAAAGCATCCTATCGCTCTGAAACGGCTGTTTTGCTCTCCACCACATTTACTGTCAGACTGGCCGAATTAGACCGATTCTGCCTCTTTCTTGCCTCTACATGTGAAGAACAGGGTGCTTGTGAGCATATTGTGCAGTTTCCAGCAGGTAGCTGGCTTGGAACGGGACCGGTGGGGCAGAGCAATCCTAGCGGCTCGCCCGAGCAGTGGAAGCCGGCGAGGGTGCGCGTTCAGCCGGATGAATGGGGCGCTGTCAGGGCCCCTCTCGTGGAGGATAAAAATCATGCTTTTTCCCTCATTACACATCCCATGCGAGCTTGTAATGATAAAACCTCATCCAAATCACACATTGCAGCTCAATATTCAGTGAGGACAGGGCCTTTTTAAGTCGAAATGTGCAAAAAAGCATCCTATCGCTCTGAAACGGCTGTTTTGCTCTCCACCACATTTACTGTCAGACTGGCCGAATTAGACCGATTCTGCCTCTTTCTTGCCTCTACATGTGAAGAACAGGGTGCTTGTGAGCATATTGTGCAGTTTCAAGCAGGTAGCTGGCTTGGAACGGGACCGGTGGGGCAGAGCAATCCTAGCGGCTCGCCCGAGCAGTGGAAGCCGGCGAGGGTGCGCGTTCAGCCGGATGAATGGGGCGCTGTCAGGGCCCCTCTCGTGGAGGATAAAAATCATGCTTTTTCCCTCATTACACATCCCATGCGAGCTTGTAATGATAAAACCTGATCCAAATCACACATTGCAGCTCAATATTCAGTGAGGACAGGGCCTTTTTAAGTCGAAATGTGCAAAAAAGCATCCTATCGCTCTGAAACGGCTGTTTTGCTCTCCACCACATTTACTGTCAGACTGGCCGAATTAGACCGATTCTGCCTCTTTCTTGCCTCTACATGTGAAGAACAGGGTGCTTGTGAGCATATTGTGCAGTTTCAAGCAGGTAGCTGGCTTGGAACGGGACCGGTGGGGCAGAGCAATCCTAGCGGCTCGCCCGAGCAGTTGAAGCCGGCGAGGGTGCGCGTTCAGCCGGATGAATGGGGCGCTGTCAGGGCCCCTCTCGTGGAGGATAAAAATCATGCTTTTTCCCTCATTACACATCCCATGCGAGCTTGTAATGATAAAACCTCATCCAAATCACACATTGCAGCTCAATATTCAGTGAGGACAGGGCCTTTTTAAGTCGAAATGTGCAAAAAAGCATCCTATCGCTCTGAAACGGCTGTTTTGCTCTCCACCACATTTACTGTCAGACTGGCCGAATTAGACCGATTCTGCCTCTTTCTTGCCTCTACATGTGAAGAACAGGGTGCTTGTGAGCATATTGTGCAGTTTCAAGCAGGTAGCTGGCTTGGAACGGGACCGGTGGGGCAGAGCAATCCTAGCGGCTCGCCCGAGCAGTGGAAGCCGGCGAGGGTGCGCGTTCAGCCGGATGAATGGGGCGCTGTCAGGGCCCCTCTCGTGGAGGATAAAAATCATGCTTTTTCCCTCATTACACATCCCATGCGAGCTTGTAATGATAAAACCTGATCCAAATCACACATTGCAGCTCAATATTCAGTGAGGACAGGGCCTTTTTAAGTCGAAATGTGCAAAACAGCATCCTATCGCTCTGAAACGGCTGTTTTGCTCTCCACCACATTTACTGTCAGACTGGCCGAATTAGACCGATTCTGCCTCTTTCTTGCCTCTACATGTGAAGAACAGGGTGCTTGTGAGCATATTGTGCAGTTTCCAGCAGGTAGCTGGCTTGGAACGGGACCGGTGGGGCAGAGCAATCCTAGCGGCTCGCCCGAGCAGTGGAAGCCGGCGAGGGTGCGCGTTCAGCCGGATGAATGGGGCGCTGTCAGGGCCCCTCTCGTGGAGGATAAAAATCATGCTTTTTCCCTCATTACACATCCCATGCGAGCTTGTAATGATAAAACCTCATCCAAATCACACATTGCAGCTCAATATTCAGTGAGGACAGGGCCTTTTTAAGTCGAAATGTGCAAAACAGCATCCTATCGCTCTGAAACGGCTGTTTTGCTCTCCACCACATTTACTGTCAGACTGGCCGAATTAGACCGATTCTGCCTCTTTCTTGCCTCTACATGTGAAGAACAGGGTGCTTGTGAGCATATTGTGCAGTTTCAAGCAGGTAGCTGGCTTGGAACGGGACCGGTGGGGCAGAGCAATCCTAGCGGCTCGCCCGAGCAGTGGAAGCCGGCGAGGGTGCGCGTTCAGCCGGATGAATGGGGCGCTGTCAGGGCCCCTCTCGTGGAGGATAAAAATCATGCTTTTTCCCTCATTACACATCCCATGCGAGCTTGTAATGATAAAACCTCATCCAAATCACACATTGCAGCTCAATATTCAGTGAGGACAGGGCCTTTTTAAGTCGAAATGTGCAAAACAGCATCCTATCGCTCTGAAACGGCTGTTTTGCTCTCCACCACATTCACTGTCAGACTGGCCGAATTAGACCGATTCTGCCTCTTTCTTGCCTCTACATGTGAAGAACAGGGTGCTTGTGAGCATATTGTGCAGTTTCAAGCAGGTAGCTGGCTTGGAACGGGACCGGTGGGGCAGAGCAATCCTAGCGGCTCGACCGAGCAGTGGAAGCCGGCGAGGGTGCGCGTTCAGCCGGATGAATGGGGCGCTGTCAGGGCCCCTCTCGTGGAGGATAAAAATCATGCTTTTTCCCTCATTACACATCCCATGCGAGCTTGTAATGATAAAACCTGATCCAAATCACACATTGCAGCTCAATATTCAGTGAGGACAGGGCCTTTTTAAGTCGAAATGTGCAAAACAGCATCCTATCGCTCTGAAACGGCTGTTTTGCTCTCCACCACATTTACTGTCAGACTGGCCGAATTAGACCGATTCTGCCTCTTTCTTGCCTCTACATGTGAAGAACAGGGTGCTTGTGAGCATATTGTGCAGTTTCAAGCAGGTAGCTGGCTTGGAACGGGACCGGTGGGGCAGAGCAATCCTAGCGGCTCGCCCGAGCAGTGGAAGCCGGCGAAGGTGCGCGTTCAGCCGGATGAATGGGGCGCTGTCAGGGCCCCTCTCGTGGAGGATAAAACTCATGCTTTTTCCCTCATTACACATCCCATGCGAGCTTGTAATGATAAAACCTGATCCAAATCACACATTGCAGCTCAATATTCAGTGAGGACAGGGCCTTTTTAAGTCGAAATGTGCAAAACAGCATCCTATCGCTCTGAAACGGCTGTTTTGCTCTCCACCACATTTACTGTCAGACTGGCCGAATTAGACCGATTCTGCCTCTTTTTTGCCTCTACATGTGAAGAACAGGGTGCTTGTGAGCATATTGTGCAGTTTCAAGCAGGTAGCTGGCTTGGAACGGGACCGGTGGGGCAGAGCAATCCTAGCGGCTCGCCCGAGCAGTGGAAGCCGGCGAGGGTGCGCGTTCAGCCGGATGAATGGGGCGCTGTCAGGGCCCCTCTCGTGGAGGATAAAAATCATGCTTTTTCCCTCATTACACATCCCATGCGAGCTTGTAATGATAAAACCTGATCCAAATCACACATTGCAGCTCAATATTCAGTGAGGACAGGGCCTTTTTAAGTCGAAATGTGCAAAACAGCATCCTATCGCTCTGAAACGGCTGTTTTGCTCTCCACCACATTTACTGTCAGACTGGCCGAATTAGACCGATTCTGCCTCTTTCTTGCCTCTACATGTGAAGAACAGGGTGCTTGTGAGCATATTGTGCAGTTTCAAGCAGGTAGCTGGCTTGGAACGGGACCGGTGGGGCAGAGCAATCCTAGCGGCTCGCCCGAGCAGTGGAAGCCGGCGAGGGTGCGCGTTCAGCCGGATGAATGGGGCGCTGTAAGGGCCCCTCTCGTGGAGGATAAAAATCATGCTTTTTCCCTCATTACACATCCCATGCGAGCTTGTAATGATAAAACCTGATCCAAATCACACATTGCAGCTCAATATTCAGTGAGGACAGGGCCTTTTTAAGTCGAAATGTGCAAAAAAGCATCCTATCGCTCTGAAACGGCTGTTTTGCTCTCCACCACATTTACTGTCAGACTGGCCGAATTAGACCGATTCTGCCTCTTTCTTGCCTCTACATGTGAAGAACAGGGTGCTTGTGAGCATATTGTGCAGTTTCAAGCAGGTAGCTGGCTTGGAACGGGACCGGTGGGGCAGAGCAATCCTAGCGGCTCGCCCGAGCAGTGGAAGCCGGCGAGGGTGCGCGTTCAGCCGGATGAATGGGGCGCTGTCAGGGCCCCTCTCGTGGAGGATAAAAATCATGCTTTTTCCCTCATTACACATCCCATGCGAGCTTGTAATGATAAAACCTGATCCAAATCACACATTGCAGCTCAATATTCAGTGAGGACAGGGCCTTTTTAAGTCGAAATGTGCAAAAAAGCATCCTATCGCTCTGAAACGGCTGTTTTGCTCTCCACCACATTTACTGTCAGACTGGCCGAATTAGACCGATTCTGCCTCTTTCTTGCCTCTACATGTGAAGAACAGGGTGCTTGTGAGCATATTGTGCAGTTTCAAGCAGGTAGCTGGCTTGGAACGGGACCGGTGGGGCAGAGCAATCCTAGCGGCTCGCCCGAGCAGTGGAAGCCGGCGAGGGTGCGCGTTCAGCCGGATGAATGGGGCGCTGTCAGGGCCCCTCTCGTGGAGGATAAAAATCATGCTTTTTCCCTCATTACACATCCCATGCGAGCTTGTAATGATAAAACCTGATCCAAATCACACATTGCAGCTCAATATTCAGTGAGGACAGGGCCTTTTTAAGTCGAAATGTGCAAAACAGCATCCTATCGCTCTGAAACGGCTGTTTTGCTCTCCACCACATTTACTGTCAGACTGGCCGAATTAGACCGATTCTGCCTCTTTCTTGCCTCTACATGTGAAGAACAGGGTGCTTGTGAGCATATTGTGCAGTTTCAAGCAGGTAGCTGGCTTGGAACGGGACCGGTGGGGCAGAGCAATCCTAGCGGCTCGCCCGAGCAGTGGAAGCCGGCGAGGGTGCGCGTTCAGCCGGATGAATGGGGCGCTGTCAGGGCCCCTCTCGTGGAGGATAAAAATCATGCTTTTTCCCTCATTACACATCCCATGCGAGCTTGTAATGATAAAACCTCATCCAAATCACACATTGCAGCTCAATATTCAGTGAGGACAGGGCCTTTTTAAGTCGAAATGTGCAAAACAGCATCCTATCGCTCTGAAACGGCTGTTTTGCTCTCCACCACATTTACTGTCAGACTGGCCGAATTAGACCGATTCTGCCTCTTTCTTGCCTCTACATGTGAAGAACAGGGTGCTTGTGAGCATATTGTGCAGTTTCAAGCAGGTAGCTGGCTTGGAACGGGACCGGTGGGGCAGAGCAATCCTAGCGGCTCGCCCGAGCAGTGGAAGCCGGCGAGGGTGCGCGTTCAGCCGGATGAATGGGGCGCTGTCAGGGCCCCTCTCGTGGAGGATAAAAATCATGCTTTTTCCCTCATTACACATCCCATGCGAGCTTGTAATGATAAAACCTCATCCAAATCACACATTGCAGCTCAATATTCAGTGAGGACAGGGCCTTTTTAAGTCGAAATGTGCAAAACAGCATCCTATCGCTCTGAAACGGCTGTTTTGCTCTCCACCACATTCACTGTCAGACTGGCCGAATTAGACCGATTCTGCCTCTTTCTTGCCTCTACATGTGAAGAACAGGGTGCTTGTGAGCATATTGTGCAGTTTCAAGCAGGTAGCTGGCTTGGAACGGGACCGGTGGGGCAGAGCAATCCTAGCGGCTCGCCCGAGCAGTGGAAGCCGGCGAGGGTGCGCGTTCAGCCGGATGAATGGGGCGCTGTCAGGGCCCCTCTCGTGGAGGATAAAACTCATGCTTTTTCCCTCATTACACATCCCATGCGAGCTTGTAATGATAAAACCTGATCCAAATCACACATTGCAGCTCAATATTCAGTGAGGACAGGGCCTTTTTAAGTCGAAATGTGCAAAACAGCATCCTATCGCTCTGAAACGGCTGTTTTGCTCTCCACCACATTTACTGTCAGACTGGCCGAATTAGACCGATTCTGCCTCTTTTTTGCCTCTACATGTGAAGAACAGGGTGCTTGTGAGCATATTGTGCAGTTTCAAGCAGGTAGCTGGCTTGGAACGGGACCGGTGGGGCAGAGCAATCCTAGCGGCTCGCCCGAGCAGTGGAAGCCGGCGAGGGTGCGCGTTCAGCCGGATGAATGGGGCGCTGTCAGGGCCCCTCTCGTGGAGGATAAAAATCATGCTTTTTCCCTCATTACACATCCCATGCGAGCTTGTAATGATAAAACCTGATCCAAATCACACATTGCAGCTCAATATTCAGTGAGGACAGGGCCTTTTTAAGTCGAAATGTGCAAAACAGCATCCTATCGCTCTGAAACGGCTGTTTTGCTCTCCACCACATTTACTGTCAGACTGGCCGAATTAGACCGATTCTGCCTCTTTCTTGCCTCTACATGTGAAGAACAGGGTGCTTGTGAGCATATTGTGCAGTTTCAAGCAGGTAGCTGGCTTGGAACGGGACCGGTGGGGCAGAGCAATCCTAGCGGCTCGCCCGAGCAGTGGAAGCCGGCGAGGGTGCGCGTTCAGCCGGATGAATGGGGCGCTGTAAGGGCCCCTCTCGTGGAGGATAAAAATCATGCTTTTTCCCTCATTACACATCCCATGCGAGCTTGTAATGATAAAACCTGATCCAAATCACACATTGCAGCTCAATATTCAGTGAGGACAGGGCCTTTTTAAGTCGAAATGTGCAAAAAAGCATCCTATCGCTCTGAAACGGCTGTTTTGCTCTCCACCACATTTACTGTCAGACTGGCCGAATTAGACCGATTCTGCCTCTTTCTTGCCTCTACATGTGAAGAACAGGGTGCTTGTGAGCATATTGTGCAGTTTCAAGCAGGTAGCTGGCTTGGAACGGGACCGGTGGGGCAGAGCAATCCTAGCGGCTCGCCCGAGCAGTGGAAGCCGGCGAGGGTGCGCGTTCAGCCGGATGAATGGGGCGCTGTCAGGGCCCCTCTCGTGGAGGATAAAAATCATGCTTTTTCCCTCATTACACATCCCATGCGAGCTTGTAATGATAAAACCTGATCCAAATCACACATTGCAGCTCAATATTCAGTGAGGACAGGGCCTTTTTAAGTCGAAATGTGCAAAACAGCATCCTATCGCTCTGAAACGGCTGTTTTGCTCTCCACCACATTTACTGTCAGACTGGCCGAATTAGACCGATTCTGCCTCTTTCTTGCCTCTACATGTGAAGAACAGGGTGCTTGTGAGCATATTGTGCAGTTTCAAGCAGGTAGCTGGCTTGGAACGGGACCGGTGGGGCAGAGCAATCCTAGCGGCTCGCCCGAGCAGTGGAAGCCGGCGAGGGTGCGCGTTCAGCCGGATGAATGGGGCGCTGTCAGGGCCCCTCTCGTGGAGGATAAAAATCATGCTTTTTCCCTCATTACACATCCCATGCGAGCTTGTAATGATAAAACCTCATCCAAATCACACATTGCAGCTCAATATTCAGTGAGGACAGGGCCTTTTTAAGTCGAAATGTGCAAAACAGCATCCTATCGCTCTGAAACGGCTGTTTTGCTCTCCACCACATTTACTGTCAGACTGGCCGAATTAGACCGATTCTGCCTCTTTCTTGCCTCTACATGTGAAGAACAGGGTGCTTGTGAGCATATTGTGCAGTTTCAAGCAGGTAGCTGGCTTGGAACGGGACCGGTGGGGCAGAGCAATCCTAGCGGCTCGCCCGAGCAGTGGAAGCCGGCGAGGGTGCGCGTTCAGCCGGATGAATGGGGCGCTGTCAGGGCCCCTCTCGTGGAGGATAAAAATCATGCTTTTTCCCTCATTACACATCCCATGCGAGCTTGTAATGATAAAACCTCATCCAAATCACACATTGCAGCTCAATATTCAGTGAGGACAGGGCCTTTTTAAGTCGAAATGTGCAAAACAGCATCCTATCGCTCTGAAACGGCTGTTTTGCTCTCCACCACATTCACTGTCAGACTGGCCGAATTAGACCGATTCTGCCTCTTTCTTGCCTCTACATGTGAAGAACAGGGTGCTTGTGAGCATATTGTGCAGTTTCAAGCAGGTAGCTGGCTTGGAACGGGACCGGTGGGGCAGAGCAATCCTAGCGGCTCGCCCGAGCAGTGGAAGCCGGCGAGGGTGCGCGTTCAGCCGGATGAATGGGGCGCTGTCAGGGCCCCTCTCGTGGAGGATAAAAATCATGCTTTTTCCCTCATTACACATCCCATGCGAGCTTGTAATGATAAAACCTGATCCAAATCACACATTGCAGCTCAATATTCAGTGAGGACAGGGCCTTTTTAGTCGAAATGTGCAAGAAAGCATCCTCTCGCTCTGAAACGGCTGTTTTGCTCTCCACCACATTTAACTGTCAGACTGGCCGAATTAGACCGATTCTGCCTCTTTCTTGCCTCTACATGTGAAGAGCAGGGCGCTTGTGAGCATATTGTGCAGTTTCAAGCAGGTAGCTGGCTTGGAACGGGGCCGGTGGGGCAGAGCAATCCTAGCGGCTCGCCCGAGCAGTGGAAGCCGGCGAGGGTGCGCGTTCAGCCGGATGAATGGGGCGCTGTCAGGGCCCCTCTCGTGGAGGATAAAAATCATGCTTTTTCCCTCATTACACATCCCATGCGAGCTTGTAATGATAAGACCTCATCCAAATCACACATTGCAGCTCAATATTCAGTGAGGGCAGGGCCTTTTTAAGTCGAAATGTGCAAGAAAGCATCCTCTCGCTCTGAAACGGCTGTTTTGCTCTCCACCACATTTAACTGTCAGACTGGCCGAATTAGACCGATTCTGCCTTTTTCTTGCCTCTACATGTGAAGAGCAGGGCGCTTGTGAGCATATTGTGCAGTTTCAAGCAGGTAGCTGGCTTGGAACGGGGCCGGTGGGGCAGAGCAATCCTAGCGGCTCGCCCGAGCAGTGGAAGCCGGCGAGGGTGCGCGTTCAGCCGGATGAATGGGGCGCTGTCAGGGCCCCTCTCGTGGAGGATAAAAATCATGCTTTTTCCCTCATTACACATCCCATGCGAGCTTGTAATGATAAGACCTCATCCAAATCACACATTGCAGCTCAATATTCAGTGAGGACAGGGCCTTTTTAAGTCGAAATGTGCAAGAAAGCATCCTCTCGCTCTGAAACGGCTGTTTTGCTCTCCACCACATTTAACTGTCAGACTGGCCGAATTAGACCGATTCTGCCTCTTTCTTGCCTCTACATGTGAAGAGCAGGGCGCTTGTGAGCATATTGTGCAGTTTCAAGCAGGTAGCTGGCTTGGAACGGGGCCGGTGGGGCAGAGCAATCCTAGCGGCTCGCCCGAGCAGTGGAAGCCGGCGAGGGTGCGCGTTCAGCCGGATGAATGGGGCGCTGTCAGGGCCCCTCTCGTGGAGGATAAAAATCATGCTTTTTCCCTCATTACACATCCAATGCGAGCTTGTAATGATAAGACCTCATCCAAATCACACATTGCAGCTCAATATTCAGTGAGGGCAGGGCCTTTTTAAGTCGAAATGTGCAAGAAAGCATCCTCTCGCTCTGAAACGGCTGTTTTGCTCTCCACCACATTTAACTGTCAGACTGGCCGAATTAGACCGATTCTGCCTCTTTCTTGCCTCTACATGTGAAGAGCAGGGCGCTTGTGAGCATATTGTGCAGTTTCAAGCAGGTAGCTGGCTTGGAACGGGGCCGGTGGGGCAGAGCAATCCTAGCGGCTCGCCCGAGCAGTGGAAGCCGGCGAGGGTGCGCGTTCAGCCGGATGAATGGGGCGCTGTCAGGGCCCCTCTCGTGGAGGATAAAAATCATGCTTTTTCCCTCATTACACATCCCATGCGAGCTTGTAATGATAAGACCTCATCCAAATCACACATTGCAGCTCAATATTCAGTGAGGGCAGGGCCTTTTTAAGTCGAAATGTGCAAGAAAGCATCCTCTCGCTCTGAAACGGCTGTTTTGCTCTCCACCACATTTAACTGTCAGACTGGCCGAATTAGACCGATTCTGCCTCTTTCTTGCCTCTACATGTGAAGAGCAGGGCGCTTGTGAGCATATTGTGCAGTTTCAAGCAGGTAGCTGGCTTGGAACGGGGCCGGTGGGGCAGAGCAATCCTAGCGGCTCGCCCGAGCAGTGGAAGCCGGCGAGGGTGCGCGTTCAGCCGGATGAATGGGGCGCTGTCAGGGCCCCTCTCGTGGAGGATAAAAATCATGCTTTTTCCCTCATTACACATCCCATGCGAGCTTGTAATGATAAGACCTCATCCAAATCACACATTGCAGCTCAATATTCAGTGAGGGCAGGGCCTTTTTAAGTCGAAATGTGCAAGAAAGCATCCTCTCGCTCTGAAACGGCTGTTTTGCTCTCCACCACATTTAACTGTCAGACCGACCGAATTAGACCGATTCTGCCTCTTTCTTGCCTCTACATGTGAAGAGCAGGGCGCTTGTGAGCATATTGTGCAGTTTCAAGCAGGTAGCTGGCTTGGAACGGGGCCGGTGGGGCAGAGCAATCCTAGCGGCTCGCCCGAGCAGTGGAAGCCGGCGAGGGTGCGCGTTCAGCCGGATGAATGGGGCGCTGTCAGGGCCCCTCTCGTGGAGGATAAAAATCATGCTTTTTCCCTCATTACACATCCCATGCGAGCTTGTAATGATAAGACCTCATCCAAATCACACATTGCAGCTCAATATTCAGTGAGGACAGGGCCTTTTTAAGTCGAAATGTGCAAGAAAGCATCCTCTCGCTCTGAAACGGCTGTTTTGCTCTCCACCACATTTAACTGTCAGACTGGCCGAATTAGACCGATTCTGCCTCTTTCTTGCCTCTACATGTGAAGAGCAGGGCGCTTGTGAGCATATTGTGCAGTTTCAAGCAGGTAGCTGGCTTGGAACGGGGCCGGTGGGGCAGAGCAATCCTAGCGGCTCGCCCGAGCAGTGGAAGCCGGCGAGGGTGCGCGTTCAGCCGGATGAATGGGGCGCTGTCAGGGCCCCTCTCGTGGAGGATAAAAATCATGCTTTTTCCCTCATTACACATCCCATGCGAGCTTGTAATGATAAGACCTCATCCAAATCACACATTGCAGCTCAATATTCAGTGAGGGCAGGGCCTTTTTAAGTCGAAATGTGCAAGAAAGCATCCTCTCGCTCTGAAACGGCTGTTTTGCTCTCCACCACATTTAACTGTCAGACTGGCCGAATTAGACCGATTCTGCCTCTTTCTTGCCTCTACATGTGAAGAGCAGGGCGCTTGTGAGCATATTGTGCAGTTTCAAGCAGGTAGCTGGCTTGGAACGGGGCCGGTGGGGCAGAGCAATCCTAGCGGCTCGCCCGAGCAGTGGAAGCCGGCGAGGGTGCGCGTTCAGCCGGATGAATGGGGCGCTGTCAGGGCCCCTCTCGTGGAGGATAAAAATCATGCTTTTTCCCTCATTACACATCCCATGCGAGCTTGTAATGATAAGACCTCATCCAAATCACACATTGCAGCTCAATATTCAGTGAGGGCAGGGCCTTTTTAAGTCGAAATGTGCAAGAAAGCATCCTCTCGCTCTGAAACGGCTGTTTTGCTCTCCACCACATTTAACTGTCAGACTGGCCGAATTAGACCGATTCTGCCTCTTTCTTGCCTCTACATGTGAAGAGCAGGGCGCTTGTGAGCATATTGTGCAGTTTCAAGCAGGTAGCTGGCTTGGAACGGGGCCGGTGGGGCAGAGCAATCCTAGCGGCTCGCCCGAGCAGTGGAAGCCGGCGAGGGTGCGCGTTCAGCCGGATGAATGGGGCGCTGTCAGGGCCCCTCTCGTGGAGGATAAAAATCATGCTTTTTCCCTCATTACACATCCCATGCGAGCTTGTAATGATAAGACCTCATCCAAATCACACATTGCAGCTCAATATTCAGTGAGGGCAGGGCCTTTTTAAGTCGAAATGTGCAAGAAAGCATCCTCTCGCTCTGAAACGGCTGTTTTGCTCTCCACCACATTTAACTGTCAGACTGGCCGAATTAGACCGATTCTGCCTCTTTCTTGCCTCTACATGTGAAGAGCAGGGCGCTTGTGAGCATATTGTGCAGTTTCAAGCAGGTAGCTGGCTTGGAACGGGGCCGGTGGGGCAGAGCAATCCTAGCGGCTCGCCCGAGCAGTGGAAGCCGGCGAGGGTGCGCGTTCAGCCGGATGAATGGGGCGCTGTCAGGGCCCCTCTCGTGGAGGATAAAAATCATGCTTTTTCCCTCATTACACATCCCATGCGAGCTTGTAATGATAAGACCTCATCCAAATCACACATTGCAGCTCAATATTCAGTGAGGGCAGGGCCTTTTTAAGTCGAAATGTGCAAGAAAGCATCCTCTCGCTCTGAAACGGCTGTTTTGCTCTCCACCACATTTAACTGTCAGACCGGCCGAATTAGACCGATTCTGCCTCTTTCTTGCCTCTACATGTGAAGAGCAGGGCGCTTGTGAGCATATTGTGCAGTTTCAAGCAGGTAGCTGGCTTGGAACGGGGCCGGTGGGGCAGAGCAATCCTAGCGGCTCGCCCGAGCAGTGGAAGCCGGCGAGGGTGCGCGTTCAGCCGGATGAATGGGGCGCTGTCAGGGCCCCTCTCGTGGAGGATAAAAATCATGCTTTTTCCCTCATTACACATCCCATGCGAGCTTGTAATGATAAGACCACATCCAAATCACACATTGCAGCTCAATATTCAGTGAGGGCAGGGCCTTTTTAAGTCGAAATGTGCAAGAAAGCATCCTCTCGCTCTGAAACGGCTGTTTTGCTCTCCACCACATTTAACTGTCAGACTGGCCGAATTAGACCGATTCTGCCTCTTTCTTGCCTCTACATGTGAAGAGCAGGGCGCTTGTGAGCATATTGTGCAGTTTCAAGCAGGTAGCTGGCTTGGAACGGGGCCGGTGGGGCAGAGCAATCCTAGCGGCTCGCCCGAGCAGTGGAAGCCGGCGAGGGTGCGCGTTCAGCCGGATGAATGGGGCGCTGTCAGGGCCCCTCTCGTGGAGGATAAAAATCATGCTTTTTCCCTCATTACACATCCCATGCGAGCTTGTAATGATAAGACCTCATCCAAATCACACATTGCAGCTCAATATTCAGTGAGGGCAGGGCCTTTTTAAGTCGAAATGTGCAAGAAAGCATCCTCTCGCTCTGAAACGGCTGTTTTGCTCTCCACCACATTTAACTGTCAGACTGGCCGAATTAGACCGATTCTGCCTCTTTCTTGCCTCTACATGTGAAGAGCAGGGCGCTTGTGAGCATATTGTGCAGTTTCAAGCAGGTAGCTGGCTTGGAACGGGGCCGGTGGGGCAGAGCAATCCTAGCGGCTCGCCCGAGCAGTGGAAGCCGGCGAGGGTGCGCGTTCAGCCGGATGAATGGGGCGCTGTCAGGGCCCCTCTCGTGGAGGATAAAAATCATGCTTTTTCCCTCATTACACATCCCATGCGAGCTTGTAATGATAAGACCTCATCCAAATCACACATTGCAGCTCAATATTCAGTGAGGGCAGGGCCTTTTTAAGTCGAAATGTGCAAGAAAGCATCCTCTCGCTCTGAAACGGCTGTTTTGCTCTCCACCACATTTAACTGTCAGACCGACCGAATTAGACCGATTCTGCCTCTTTCTTGCCTCTACATGTGAAGAGCAGGGCGCTTGTGAGCATATTGTGCAGTTTCAAGCAGGTAGCTGGCTTGGAACGGGGCCGGTGGGGCAGAGCAATCCTAGCGGCTCGCCCGAGCAGTGGAAGCCGGCGAGGGTGCGCGTTCAGCCGGATGAATGGGGCGCTGTCAGGGCCCCTCTCGTGGAGGATAAAAATCATGCTTTTTCCCTCATTACACATCCCATGCGAGCTTGTAATGATAAGACCTCATCCAAATCACACATTGCAGCTCAATATTCAGTGAGGACAGGGCCTTTTTAAGTCGAAATGTGCAAGAAAGCATCCTCTCGCTCTGAAACGGCTGTTTTGCTCTCCACCACATTTAACTGTCAGACCGGCCGAATTAGACCGATTCTGCCTCTTTCTTGCCTCTACATGTGAAGAGCAGGGCGCTTGTGAGCATATTGTGCAGTTTCAAGCAGGTAGCTGGCTTGGAACGGGGCCGGTGGGGCAGAGCAATCCTAGCGGCTCGCCCGAGCAGTGGAAGCCGGCGAGGGTGCGCGTTCAGCCGGATGAATGGGGCGCTGTCAGGGCCCCTCTCGTGGAGGATAAAAATCATGCTTTTTCCCTCATTACACATCCCATGCGAGCTTGTAATGATAAGACCTCATCCAAATCACACATTGCAGCTCAATATTCAGTGAGGGCAGGGCCTTTTTAAGTCGAAATGTGCAAGAAAGCATCCTCTCGCTCTGAAACGGCTGTTTTGCTCTCCACCACATTTAACTGTCAGACTGGCCGAATTAGACCGATTCTGCCTCTTTCTTGCCTCTACATGTGAAGAGCAGGGCGCTTGTGAGCATATTGTGCAGTTTCAAGCAGGTAGCTGGCTTGGAACGGGGCCGGTGGGGCAGAGCAATCCTAGCGGCTCGCCCGAGCAGTGGAAGCCGGCGAGGGTGCGCGTTCAGCCGGATGAATGGGGCGCTGTCAGGGCCCCTCTCGTGGAGGATAAAAATCATGCTTTTTCCCTCATTACACATCCCATGCGAGCTTGTAATGATAAGACCTCATCCAAATCACACATTGCAGCTCAATATTCAGTGAGGGCAGGGCCTTTTTAAGTCGAAATGTGCAAGAAAGCATCCTCTCGCTCTGAAACGGCTGTTTTGCTCTCCACCACATTTAACTGTCAGACTGGCCGAATTAGACCGATTCTGCCTCTTTCTTGCCTCTACATGTGAAGAGCAGGGCGCTTGTGAGCATATTGTGCAGTTTCAAGCAGGTAGCTGGCTTGGAACGGGGCCGGTGGGGCAGAGCAATCCTAGCGGCTCGCCCGAGCAGTGGAAGCCGGCGAGGGTGCGCGTTCAGCCGGATGAATGGGGCGCTGTCAGGGCCCCTCTCGTGGAGGATAAAAATCATGCTTTTTCCCTCATTACACATCCCATGCGAGCTTGTAATGATAAGACCTCATCCAAATCACACATTGCAGCTCAATATTCAGTGAGGGCAGGGCCTTTTTAAGTCGAAATGTGCAAGAAAGCATCCTCTCGCTCTGAAACGGCTGTTTTGCTCTCCACCACATTTAACTGTCAGACCGGCCGAATTAGACCGATTCTGCCTCTTTCTTGCCTCTACATGTGAAGAGCAGGGCGCTTGTGAGCATATTGTGCAGTTTCAAGCAGGTAGCTGGCTTGGAACGGGGCCGGTGGGGCAGAGCAATCCTAGCGGCTCGCCCGAGCAGTGGAAGCCGGCGAGGGTGCGCGTTCAGCCGGATGAATGGGGCGCTGTCAGGGCCCCTCTCGTGGAGGATAAAAATCATGCTTTTTCCCTCATTACACATCCCATGCGAGCTTGTAATGATAAGACCTCATCCAAATCACACATTGCAGCTCAATATTCAGTGAGGGCAGGGCCTTTTTAAGTCGAAATGTGCAAGAAAGCATCCTCTCGCTCTGAAACGGCTGTTTTGCTCTCCACCACATTTAACTGTCAGACTGGCCGAATTAGACCGATTCTGCCTCTTTCTTGCCTCTACATGTGAAGAGCAGGGCGCTTGTGAGCATATTGTGCAGTTTCAAGCAGGTAGCTGGCTTGGAACGGGGCCGGTGGGGCAGAGCAATCCTAGCGGCTCGCCCGAGCAGTGGAAGCCGGCGAGGGTGCGCGTTCAGCCGGATGAATGGGGCGCTGTCAGGGCCCCTCTCGTGGAGGATAAAAATCATGCTTTTTCCCTCATTACACATCCCATGCGAGCTTGTAATGATAAGACCTCATCCAAATCACACATTGCAGCTCAATATTCAGTGAGGGCAGGGCCTTTTTAAGTCGAAATGTGCAAGAAAGCATCCTCTCGCTCTGAAACGGCTGTTTTGCTCTCCACCACATTTAACTGTCAGACTGGCCGAATTAGACCGATTCTGCCTCTTTCTTGCCTCTACATGTGAAGAGCAGGGCGCTTGTGAGCATATTGTGCAGTTTCAAGCAGGTAGCTGGCTTGGAACGGGGCCGGTGGGGCAGAGCAATCCTAGCGGCTCGCCCGAGCAGTGGAAGCCGGCGAGGGTGCGCGTTCAGCCGGATGAATGGGGCGCTGTCAGGGCCCCTCTCGTGGAGGATAAAAATCATGCTTTTTCCCTCATTACACATCCCATGCGAGCTTGTAATGATAAGACCTCATCCAAATCACACATTGCAGCTCAATATTCAGTGAGGGCAGGGCCTTTTTAAGTCGAAATGTGCAAGAAAGCATCCTCTCGCTCTGAAACGGCTGTTTTGCTCTCCACCACATTTAACTGTCAGACCGACCGAATTAGACCGATTCTGCCTCTTTCTTGCCTCTACATGTGAAGAGCAGGGCGCTTGTGAGCATATTGTGCAGTTTCAAGCAGGTAGCTGGCTTGGAACGGGGCCGGTGGGGCAGAGCAATCCTAGCGGCTCGCCCGAGCAGTGGAAGCCGGCGAGGGTGCGCGTTCAGCCGGATGAATGGGGCGCTGTCAGGGCCCCTCTCGTGGAGGATAAAAATCATGCTTTTTCCCTCATTACACATCCCATGCGAGCTTGTAATGATAAGACCTCATCCAAATCACACATTGCAGCTCAATATTCAGTGAGGACAGGGCCTTTTTAAGTCGAAATGTGCAAGAAAGCATCCTCTCGCTCTGAAACGGCTGTTTTGCTCTCCACCACATTTAACTGTCAGACTGGCCGAATTAGACCGATTCTGCCTCTTTCTTGCCTCTACATGTGAAGAGCAGGGCGCTTGTGAGCATATTGTGCAGTTTCAAGCAGGTAGCTGGCTTGGAACGGGGCCGGTGGGGCAGAGCAATCCTAGCGGCTCGCCCGAGCAGTGGAAGCCGGCGAGGGTGCGCGTTCAGCCGGATGAATGGGGCGCTGTCAGGGCCCCTCTCGTGGAGGATAAAAATCATGCTTTTTCCCTCATTACACATCCCATGCGAGCTTGTAATGATAAGACCTCATCCAAATCACACATTGCAGCTCAATATTCAGTGAGGGCAGGGCCTTTTTAAGTCGAAATGTGCAAGAAAGCATCCTCTCGCTCTGAAACGGCTGTTTTGCTCTCCACCACATTTAACTGTCAGACCGACCGAATTAGACCGATTCTGCCTCTTTCTTGACTCTACATGTGAAGAGCAGGGCGCTTGTGAGCATATTGTGCAGTTTCAAGCAGGTAGCTGGCTTGGAACGGGGCCGGTGGGGCAGAGCAATCCTAGCGGCTCGCCCGAGCAGTGGAAGCCGGCGAGGGTGCGCGTTCAGCCGGATGAATGGGGCGCTGTCAGGGCCCCTCTCGTGGAGGATAAAAATCATGCTTTTTCCCTCATTACACATCCCATGCGAGCTTGTAATGATAAGACCTCATCCAAATCACACATTGCAGCTCAATATTCAGTGAGGGCAGGGCCTTTTTAAGTCGAAATGTGCAAGAAAGCATCCTCTCGCTCTGAAACGGCTGTTTTGCTCTCCACCACATTTAACTGTCAGACTGGCCGAATTAGACCGATTCTGCCTCTTTCTTGCCTCTACATGTGAAGAACAGGGCGCTTGTGAGCATATTGTGCAGTTTCAAGCAGGTAGCTGGCTTGGAACGGGGCCGGTGGGGCAGAGCAATCCTAGCGGCTCGCCCGAGCAGTGGAAGCCGGCGAGGGTGCGCGTTCAGCCGGATGAATGGGGCGCTGTCAGGGCCCCTCTCGTGGAGGATAAAAATCATGCTTTTTCCCTCATTACACATCCCATGCGAGCTTGTAATGATAAGACCTCATCCAAATCACACATTGCAGCTCAATATTCAGTGAGGGCAGGGCCTTTTTAAGTCGAAATGTGCAAGAAAGCATCCTCTCGCTCTGAAACGGCTGTTTTGCTCTCCACCACATTTAACTGTCAGACCGGCCGAATTAGACCGATTCTGCCTCTTTCTTGCCTCTACATGTGAAGAGCAGGGCGCTTGTGAGCATATTGTGCAGTTTCAAGCAGGTAGCTGGCTTGGAACGGGGCCGGTGGGGCAGAGCAATCCTAGCGGCTCGCCCGAGCAGTGGAAGCCGGCGAGGGTGCGCGTTCAGCCGGATGAATGGGGCGCTGTCAGGGCCCCTCTCGTGGAGGATAAAAATCATGCTTTTTCCCTCATTACACATCCCATGCGAGCTTGTAATGATAAGACCTCATCCAAATCACACATTGCAGCTCAATATTCAGTGAGGGCAGGGCCTTTTTAAGTCGAAATGTGCAAGAAAGCATCCTCTCGCTCTGAAACGGCTGTTTTGCTCTCCACCACATTTAACTGTCAGACTGGCCGAATTAGACCGATTCTGCCTCTTTCTTGCCTCTACATGTGAAGAGCAGGGCGCTTGTGAGCATATTGTGCAGTTTCAAGCAGGTAGCTGGCTTGGAACGGGGCCGGTGGGGCAGAGCAATCCTAGCGGCTCGCCCGAGCAGTGGAAGCCGGCGAGGGTGCGCGTTCAGCCGGATGAATGGGGCGCTGTCAGGGCCCCTCTCGTGGAGGATAAAAATCATGCTTTTTCCCTCATTACACATCCCATGCGAGCTTGTAATGATAAGACCTCATCCAAATCACACATTGCAGCTCAATATTCAGTGAGGGCAGGGCCTTTTTAAGTCGAAATGTGCAAGAAAGCATCCTCTCGCTCTGAAACGGCTGTTTTGCTCTCCACCACATTTAACTGTCAGACTGGCCGAATTAGACCGATTCTGCCTCTTTCTTGCCTCTACATGTGAAGAGCAGGGCGCTTGTGAGCATATTGTGCAGTTTCAAGCAGGTAGCTGGCTTGGAACGGGGCCGGTGGGGCAGAGCAATCCTAGCGGCTCGCCCGAGCAGTGGAAGCCGGCGAGGGTGCGCGTTCAGCCGGATGAATGGGGCGCTGTCAGGGCCCCTCTCGTGGAGGATAAAAATCATGCTTTTTCCCTCATTACACATCCCATGCGAGCTTGTAATGATAAGACCTCATCCAAATCACACATTGCAGCTCAATATTCAGTGAGGGCAGGGCCTTTTTAAGTCGAAATGTGCAAGAAAGCATCCTCTCGCTCTGAAACGGCTGTTTTGCTCTCCACCACATTTAACTGTCAGACCGACCGAATTAGACCGATTCTGCCTCTTTCTTGCCTCTACATGTGAAGAGCAGGGCGCTTGTGAGCATATTGTGCAGTTTCAAGCAGGTAGCTGGCTTGGAACGGGGCCGGTGGGGCAGAGCAATCCTAGCGGCTCGCCCGAGCAGTGGAAGCCGGCGAGGGTGCGCGTTCAGCCGGATGAATGGGGCGCTGTCAGGGCCCCTCTCGTGGAGGATAAAAATCATGCTTTTTCCCTCATTACACATCCCATGCGAGCTTGTAATGATAAGACCTCATCCAAATCACACATTGCAGCTCAATATTCAGTGAGGGCAGGGCCTTTTTAAGTCGAAATGTGCAAGAAAGCATCCTCTCGCTCTGAAACGGCTGTTTTGCTCTCCACCACATTTAACTGTCAGACTGGCCGAATTAGACCGATTCTGCCTCTTTCTTGCCTCTACATGTGAAGAGCAGGGCGCTTGTGAGCATATTGTGCAGTTTCAAGCAGGTAGCTGGCTTGGAACGGGGCCGGTGGGGCAGAGCAATCCTAGCGGCTCGCCCGAGCAGTGGAAGCCGGCGAGGGTGCGCGTTCAGCCGGATGAATGGGGCGCTGTCAGGGCCCCTCTCGTGGAGGATAAAAATCATGCTTTTTCCCTCATTACACATCCCATGCGAGCTTGTAATGATAAGACCTCATCCAAATCACACATTGCAGCTCAATATTCAGTGAGGGCAGGGCCTTTTTAAGTCGAAATGTGCAAGAAAGCATCCTCTCGCTCTGAAACGGCTGTTTTGCTCTCCACCACATTTAACTGTCAGACCGACCGAATTAGACCGATTCTGCCTCTTTCTTGACTCTACATGTGAAGAGCAGGGCGCTTGTGAGCATATTGTGCAGTTTCAAGCAGGTAGCTGGCTTGGAACGGGGCCGGTGGGGCAGAGCAATCCTAGCGGCTCGCCCGAGCAGTGGAAGCCGGCGAGGGTGCGCGTTCAGCCGGATGAATGGGGCGCTGTCAGGGCCCCTCTCGTGGAGGATAAAAATCATGCTTTTTCCCTCATTACACATCCCATGCGAGCTTGTAATGATAAGACCTCATCCAAATCACACATTGCAGCTCAATATTCAGTGAGGGCAGGGCCTTTTTAAGTCGAAATGTGCAAGAAAGCATCCTCTCGCTCTGAAACGGCTGTTTTGCTCTCCACCACATTTAACTGTCAGACCGACCGAATTAGACCGATTCTGCCTCTTTCTTGCCTCTACATGTGAAGAGCAGGGCGCTTGTGAGCATATTGTGCAGTTTCAAGCAGGTAGCTGGCTTGGAACGGGGCCGGTGGGGCAGAGCAATCCTAGCGGCTCGCCCGAGCAGTGGAAGCCGGCGAGGGTGCGCGTTCAGCCGGATGAATGGGGCGCTGTCAGGGCCCCTCTCGTGGAGGATAAAAATCATGCTTTTTCCCTCATTACACATCCCATGCGAGCTTGTAATGATAAGACCTCATCCAAATCACACATTGCAGCTCAATATTCAGTGAGGGCAGGGCCTTTTTAAGTCGAAATGTGCAAGAAAGCATCCTCTCGCTCTGAAACGGCTGTTTTGCTCTCCACCACATTTAACTGTCAGACTGGCCGAATTAGACCGATTCTGCCTCTTTCTTGCCTCTACATGTGAAGAGCAGGGCGCTTGTGAGCATATTGTGCAGTTTCAAGCAGGTAGCTGGCTTGGAACGGGGCCGGTGGGGCAGAGCAATCCTAGCGGCTCGCCCGAGCAGTGGAAGCCGGCGAGGGTGCGCGTTCAGCCGGATGAATGGGGCGCTGTCAGGGCCCCTCTCGTGGAGGATAAAAATCATGCTTTTTCCCTCATTACACATCCCATGCGAGCTTGTAATGATAAGACCTCATCCAAATCACACATTGCAGCTCAATATTCAGTGAGGGCAGGGCCTTTTTAAGTCGAAATGTGCAAGAAAGCATCCTCTCGCTCTGAAACGGCTGTTTTGCTCTCCACCACATTTAACTGTCAGACCGACCGAATTAGACCGATTCTGCCTCTTTCTTGACTCTACATGTGAAGAGCAGGGCGCTTGTGAGCATATTGTGCAGTTTCAAGCAGGTAGCTGGCTTGGAACGGGGCCGGTGGGGCAGAGCAATCCTAGCGGCTCGCCCGAGCAGTGGAAGCCGGCGAGGGTGCGCGTTCAGCCGGATGAATGGGGCGCTGTCAGGGCCCCTCTCGTGGAGGATAAAAATCATGCTTTTTCCCTCATTACACATCCCATGCGAGCTTGTAATGATAAGACCTCATCCAAATCACACATTGCAGCTCAATATTCAGTGAGGGCAGGGCCTTTTTAAGTCGAAATGTGCAAGAAAGCATCCTCTCGCTCTGAAACGGCTGTTTTGCTCTCCACCACATTTAACTGTCAGACCGACCGAATTAGACCGATTCTGCCTCTTTCTTGCCTCTACATGTGAAGAGCAGGGCGCTTGTGAGCATATTGTGCAGTTTCAAGCAGGTAGCTGGCTTGGAACGGGGCCGGTGGGGCAGAGCAATCCTAGCGGCTCGCCCGAGCAGTGGAAGCCGGCGAGGGTGCGCGTTCAGCCGGATGAATGGGGCGCTGTCAGGGCCCCTCTCGTGGAGGATAAAAATCATGCTTTTTCCCTCATTACACATCCCATGCGAGCTTGTAATGATAAGACCTCATCCAAATCACACATTGCAGCTCAATATTCAGTGAGGACAGGGCCTTTTTAAGTCGAAATGTGCAAGAAAGCATCCTCTCGCTCTGAAACGGCTGTTTTGCTCTCCACCACATTTAACTGTCAGACTGGCCGAATTAGACCGATTCTGCCTCTTTCTTGCCTCTACATGTGAAGAGCAGGGCGCTTGTGAGCATATTGTGCAGTTTCAAGCAGGTAGCTGGCTTGGAACGGGGCCGGTAGGGCAGAGCAATCCTAGCGGCTCGCCCGAGCAGTGGAAGCCGGCGAGGGTGCGCGTTCAGCCGGATGAATGGGGCGCTGTCAGGGCCCCTCTCGTGGAGGATAAAAATCATGCTTTTTCCCTCATTACACATCCCATGCGAGCTTGTAATGATAAGACCTCATCCAAATCACACATTGCAGCTCAATATTCAGTGAGGGCAGGGCCTTTTTAAGTCGAAATGTGCAAGAAAGCATCCTCTCGCTCTGAAACGGCTGTTTTGCTCTCCACCACATTTCACTGTCAGACTGGCCGAATTAGACCGATTCTGCCTCTTTCTTGCCTCTACATGTGAAGAGCAGGGCGCTTGTGAGCATATTGTGCAGTTTCAAGCAGGTAGCTGGCTTGGAACGGGGCCGGTGGGGCAGAGCAATCCTAGCGGCTCGCCCGAGCAGTGGAAGCCGGCGAGGGTGCGCGTTCAGCCGGATGAATGGGGCGCTGTCAGGGCCCCTCTCGTGGAGGATAAAAATCATGCTTTTTCCCTCATTACACATCCCATGCGAGCTTGTAATGATAAGACCTCATCCAAATCACACATTGCAGCTCAATATTCAGTGAGGGCAGGGCCTTTTTAAGTCGAAATGTGCAAGAAAGCATCCTCTCGCTCTGAAACGGCTGTTTTGCTCTCCACCACATTTAACTGTCAGACCGGCCGAATTAGACCGATTCTGCCTCTTTCTTGCCTCTACATGTGAAGAGCAGGGCGCTTGTGAGCATATTGTGCAGTTTCAAGCAGGTAGCTGGCTTGGAACGGGGCCGGTGGGGCAGAGCAATCCTAGCGGCTCGCCCGAGCAGTGGAAGCCGGCGAGGGTGCGCGTTCAGCCGGATGAATGGGGCGCTGTCAGGGCCCCTCTCGTGGAGGATAAAAATCATGCTTTTTCCCTCATTACACATCCCATGCGAGCTTGTAATGATAAGACCTCATCCAAATCACACATTGCAGCTCAATATTCAGTGAGGGCAGGGCCTTTTTAAGTCGAAATGTGCAAGAAAGCATCCTCTCGCTCTGAAACGGCTGTTTTGCTCTCCACCACATTTAACTGTCAGACCGGCCGAATTAGACCGATTCTGCCTCTTTCTTGCCTCTACATGTGAAGAGCAGGGCGCTTGTGAGCATATTGTGCAGTTTCAAGCAGGTAGCTGGCTTGGAACGGGGCCGGTGGGGCAGAGCAATCCTAGCGGCTCGCCCGAGCAGTGGAAGCCGGCGAGGGTGCGCGTTCAGCCGGATGAATGGGGCGCTGTCAGGGCCCCTCTCGTGGAGGATAAAAATCATGCTTTTTCCCTCATTACACATCCCATGCGAGCTTGTAATGATAAGACCTCATCCAAATCACACATTGCAGCTCAATATTCAGTGAGGGCAGGGCCTTTTTAAGTCGAAATGTGCAAGAAAGCATCCTCTCGCTCTGAAACGGCTGTTTTGCTCTCCACCACATTTCACTGTCAGACTGGCCGAATTAGACCGATTCTGCCTCTTTCTTGCCTCTACATGTGAAGAACAGGGCGCTTGTGAGCATATTGTGCAGTTTCAAGCAGGTAGCTGGCTTGGAACGGGGCCGGTGGGGCAGAGCAATCCTAGCGGCTCGCCCGAGCAGTGGAAGCCGGCGAGGGTGCGCGTTCAGCCGGATGAATGGGGCGCTGTCAGGGCCCCTCTCGTGGAGGATAAAAATCATGCTTTTTCCCTCATTACACATCCCATGCGAGCTTGTAATGATAAGACCTCATCCAAATCACACATTGCAGCTCAATATTCAGTGAGGGCAGGGCCTTTTTAAGTCGAAATGTGCAAGAAAGCATCCTCTCGCTCTGAAACGGCTGTTTTGCTCTCCACCACATTTAACTGTCAGACTGGCCGAATTAGACCGATTCTGCCTCTTTCTTGCCTCTACATGTGAAGAGCAGGGCGCTTGTGAGCATATTGTGCAGTTTCAAGCAGGTAGCTGGCTTGGAACGGGGCCGGTGGGGCAGAGCAATCCTAGCGGCTCGCCCGAGCAGTGGAAGCCGGCGAGGGTGCGCGTTCAGCCGGATGAATGGGGCGCTGTCAGGGCCCCTCTCGTGGAGGATAAAAATCATGCTTTTTCCCTCATTACACATCCCATGCGAGCTTGTAATGATAAGACCTCATCCAAATCACACATTGCAGCTCAATATTCAGTGAGGGCAGGGCCTTTTTAAGTCGAAATGTGCAAGAAAGCATCCTCTCGCTCTGAAACGGCTGTTTTGCTCTCCACCACATTTAACTGTCAGACCGACCGAATTAGA
Source organism: Chelon labrosus (assembly GCF_963514085.1). Classification (NCBI taxonomy): domain Eukaryota; kingdom Metazoa; phylum Chordata; class Actinopteri; order Mugiliformes; family Mugilidae; genus Chelon; species Chelon labrosus. The sequence continues at coordinate 44,524 of NW_028181508.1, forward strand.
CCGATTCTGCCTCTTTCTTGCCTCTACATGTGAAGAGCAGGGCGCTTGTGAGCATATTGTGCAGTTTCAAGCAGGTAGCTGGCTTGGAACGGGGCCGGTGGGGCAGAGCAATCCTAGCGGCTCGCCCGAGCAGTGGAAGCCGGCGAGGGTGCGCGTTCAGCCGGATGAATGGGGCGCTGTCAGGGCCCCTCTCGTGGAGGATAAAAATCATGCTTTTTCCCTCATTACACATCCCATGCGAGCTTGTAATGATAAGACCTCATCCAAATCACACATTGCAGCTCAATATTCAGTGAGGGCAGGGCCTTTTTAAGTCGAAATGTGCAAGAAAGCATCCTCTCGCTCTGAAACGGCTGTTTTGCTCTCCACCACATTTAACTGTCAGACTGGCCGAATTAGACCGATTCTGCCTCTTTCTTGCCTCTACATGTGAAGAGCAGGGCGCTTGTGAGCATATTGTGCAGTTTCAAGCAGGTAGCTGGCTTGGAACGGGGCCGGTGGGGCAGAGCAATCCTAGCGGCTCGCCCGAGCAGTGGAAGCCGGCGAGGGTGCGCGTTCAGCCGGATGAATGGGGCGCTGTCAGGGCCCCTCTCGTGGAGGATAAAAATCATGCTTTTTCCCTCATTACACATCCCATGCGAGCTTGTAATGATAAGACCTCATCCAAATCACACATTGCAGCTCAATATTCAGTGAGGGCAGGGCCTTTTTAAGTCGAAATGTGCAAGAAAGCATCCTCTCGCTCTGAAACGGCTGTTTTGCTCTCCACCACATTTAACTGTCAGACGACCGAATTAGACCGATTCTGCCTCTTTCTTGCCTCTACATGTGAAGAGCAGGGCGCTTGTGAGCATATTGTGCAGTTTCAAGCAGGTAGCTGGCTTGGAACGGGGCCGGTGGGGCAGAGCAATCCTAGCGGCTCGCCCGAGCAGTGGAAGCCGGCGAGGGTGCGCGTTCAGCCGGATGAATGGGGCGCTGTCAGGGCCCCTCTCGTGGAGGATAAAAATCATGCTTTTTCCCTCATTACACATCCCATGCGAGCTTGTAATGATAAGACCTCATCCAAATCACACATTGCAGCTCAATATTCAGTGAGGACAGGGCCTTTTTAAGTCGAAATGTGCAAGAAAGCATCCTCTCGCTCTGAAACGGCTGTTTTGCTCTCCACCACATTTAACTGTCAGACTGGCCGAATTAGACCGATTCTGCCTCTTTCTTGCCTCTACATGTGAAGAGCAGGGCGCTTGTGAGCATATTGTGCAGTTTCAAGCAGGTAGCTGGCTTGGAACGGGGCCGGTAGGGCAGAGCAATCCTAGCGGCTCGCCCGAGCAGTGGAAGCCGGCGAGGGTGCGCGTTCAGCCGGATGAATGGGGCGCTGTCAGGGCCCCTCTCGTGGAGGATAAAAATCATGCTTTTTCCCTCATTACACATCCCATGCGAGCTTGTAATGATAAGACCTCATCCAAATCACACATTGCAGCTCAATATTCAGTGAGGGCAGGGCCTTTTTAAGTCGAAATGTGCAAGAAAGCATCCTCTCGCTCTGAAACGGCTGTTTTGCTCTCCACCACATTTCACTGTCAGACTGGCCGAATTAGACCGATTCTGCCTCTTTCTTGCCTCTACATGTGAAGAGCAGGGCGCTTGTGAGCATATTGTGCAGTTTCAAGCAGGTAGCTGGCTTGGAACGGGGCCGGTGGGGCAGAGCAATCCTAGCGGCTCGCCCGAGCAGTGGAAGCCGGCGAGGGTGCGCGTTCAGCCGGATGAATGGGGCGCTGTCAGGGCCCCTCTCGTGGAGGATAAAAATCATGCTTTTTCCCTCATTACACATCCCATGCGAGCTTGTAATGATAAGACCTCATCCAAATCACACATTGCAGCTCAATATTCAGTGAGGGCAGGGCCTTTTTAAGTCGAAATGTGCAAGAAAGCATCCTCTCGCTCTGAAACGGCTGTTTTGCTCTCCACCACATTTAACTGTCAGACCGGCCGAATTAGACCGATTCTGCCTCTTTCTTGCCTCTACATGTGAAGAGCAGGGCGCTTGTGAGCATATTGTGCAGTTTCAAGCAGGTAGCTGGCTTGGAACGGGGCCGGTGGGGCAGAGCAATCCTAGCGGCTCGCCCGAGCAGTGGAAGCCGGCGAGGGTGCGCGTTCAGCCGGATGAATGGGGCGCTGTCAGGGCCCCTCTCGTGGAGGATAAAAATCATGCTTTTTCCCTCATTACACATCCCATGCGAGCTTGTAATGATAAGACCTCATCCAAATCACACATTGCAGCTCAATATTCAGTGAGGGCAGGGCCTTTTTAAGTCGAAATGTGCAAGAAAGCATCCTCTCGCTCTGAAACGGCTGTTTTGCTCTCCACCACATTTAACTGTCAGACCGGCCGAATTAGACCGATTCTGCCTCTTTCTTGCCTCTACATGTGAAGAGCAGGGCGCTTGTGAGCATATTGTGCAGTTTCAAGCAGGTAGCTGGCTTGGAACGGGGCCGGTGGGGCAGAGCAATCCTAGCGGCTCGCCCGAGCAGTGGAAGCCGGCGAGGGTGCGCGTTCAGCCGGATGAATGGGGCGCTGTCAGGGCCCCTCTCGTGGAGGATAAAAATCATGCTTTTTCCCTCATTACACATCCCATGCGAGCTTGTAATGATAAGACCTCATCCAAATCACACATTGCAGCTCAATATTCAGTGAGGGCAGGGCCTTTTTAAGTCGAAATGTGCAAGAAAGCATCCTCTCGCTCTGAAACGGCTGTTTTGCTCTTCACCACATTTAACTGTCAGACCGGCCGAATTAGACCGATTCTGCCTCTTTCTTGCCTCTACATGTGAAGAGCAGGGCGCTTGTGAGCATATTGTGCAGTTTCAAGCAGGTAGCTGGCTTGGAACGGGGCCGGTGGGGCAGAGCAATCCTAGCGGCTCGCCCGAGCAGTGGAAGCCGGCGAGGGTGCGCGTTCAGCCGGATGAATGGGGCGCTGTCAGGGCCCCTCTCGTGGAGGATAAAAATCATGCTTTTTCCCTCATTACACATCCCATGCGAGCTTGTAATGATAAGACCTCATCCAAATCACACATTGCAGCTCAATATTCAGTGAGGACAGGGCCTTTTTAAGTCGAAATGTGCAAGAAAGCATCCTCTCGCTCTGAAACGGCTGTTTTGCTCTCCACCACATTTAACTGTCAGACTGGCCGAATTAGACCGATTCTGCCTCTTTCTTGCCTCTACATGTGAAGAGCAGGGCGCTTGTGAGCATATTGTGCAGTTTCAAGCAGGTAGCTGGCTTGGAACGGGGCCGGTGGGGCAGAGCAATCCTAGCGGCTCGCCCGAGCAGTGGAAGCCGGCGAGGGTGCGCGTTCAGCCGGATGAATGGGGCGCTGTCAGGGCCCCTCTCGTGGAGGATAAAAATCATGCTTTTTCCCTCATTACACATCCCATGCGAGCTTGTAATGATAAGACCTCATCCAAATCACACATTGCAGCTCAATATTCAGTGAGGACAGGGCCTTTTTAAGTCGAAATGTGCAAGAAAGCATCCTCTCGCTCTGAAACGGCTGTTTTGCTCTCCACCACATTTCACTGTCAGACTGGCCGAATTAGACCGATTCTGCCTCTTTCTTGCCTCTACATGTGAAGAACAGGGCGCTTGTGAGCATATTGTGCAGTTTCAAGCAGGTAGCTGGCTTGGAACGGGGCCGGTGGGGCAGAGCAATCCTAGCGGCTCGCCCGAGCAGTGGAAGCCGGCGAGGGTGCGCGTTCAGCCGGATGAATGGGGCGCTGTCAGGGCCCCTCTCGTGGAGGATAAAAATCATGCTTTTTCCCTCATTACACATCCCATGCGAGCTTGTAATGATAAGACCTCATCCAAATCACACATTGCAGCTCAATATTCAGTGAGGGCAGGGCCTTTTTAAGTCGAAATGTGCAAGAAAGCATCCTCTCGCTCTGAAACGGCTGTTTTGCTCTCCACCACATTTAACTGTCAGACCGACCGAATTAGACCGATTCTGCCTCTTTCTTGCCTCTACATGTGAAGAGCAGGGCGCTTGTGAGCATATTGTGCAGTTTCAAGCAGGTAGCTGGCTTGGAACGGGGCCGGTGGGGCAGAGCAATCCTAGCGGCTCGCCCGAGCAGTGGAAGCCGGCGAGGGTGCGCGTTCAGCCGGATGAATGGGGCGCTGTCAGGGCCCCTCTCGTGGAGGATAAAAATCATGCTTTTTCCCTCATTACACATCCCATGCGAGCTTGTAATGATAAGACCTCATCCAAATCACACATTGCAGCTCAATATTCAGTGAGGACAGGGCCTTTTTAAGTCGAAATGTGCAAGAAAGCATCCTCTCGCTCTGAAACGGCTGTTTTGCTCTCCACCACATTTAACTGTCAGACTGGCCGAATTAGACCGATTCTGCCTCTTTCTTGCCTCTACATGTGAAGAGCAGGGCGCTTGTGAGCATATTGTGCAGTTTCAAGCAGGTAGCTGGCTTGGAACGGGGCCGGTGGGGCAGAGCAATCCTAGCGGCTCGCCCGAGCAGTGGAAGCCGGCGAGGGTGCGCGTTCAGCCGGATGAATGGGGCGCTGTCAGGGCCCCTCTCGTGGAGGATAAAAATCATGCTTTTTCCCTCATTACACATCCCATGCGAGCTTGTAATGATAAGACCTCATCCAAATCACACATTGCAGCTCAATATTCAGTGAGGGCAGGGCCTTTTTAAGTCGAAATGTGCAAGAAAGCATCCTCTCGCTCTGAAACGGCTGTTTTGCTCTCCACCACATTTAACTGTCAGACCGACCGAATTAGACCGATTCTGCCTCTTTCTTGCCTCTACATGTGAAGAGCAGGGCGCTTGTGAGCATATTGTGCAGTTTCAAGCAGGTAGCTGGCTTGGAACGGGGCCGGTGGGGCAGAGCAATCCTAGCGGCTCGCCCGAGCAGTGGAAGCCGGCGAGGGTGCGCGTTCAGCCGGATGAATGGGGCGCTGTCAGGGCCCCTCTCGTGGAGGATAAAAATCATGCTTTTTCCCTCATTACACATCCCATGCGAGCTTGTAATGATAAGACCTCATCCAAATCACACATTGCAGCTCAATATTCAGTGAGGGCAGGGCCTTTTTAAGTCGAAATGTGCAAGAAAGCATCCTCTCGCTCTGAAACGGCTGTTTTGCTCTCCACCACATTTAACTGTCAGACCGACCGAATTAGACCGATTCTGCCTCTTTCTTGCCTCTACATGTGAAGAGCAGGGCGCTTGTGAGCATATTGTGCAGTTTCAAGCAGGTAGCTGGCTTGGAACGGGGCCGGTGGGGCAGAGCAATCCTAGCGGCTCGCCCGAGCAGTGGAAGCCGGCGAGGGTGCGCGTTCAGCCGGATGAATGGGGCGCTGTCAGGGCCCCTCTCGTGGAGGATAAAAATCATGCTTTTTCCCTCATTACACATCCCATGCGAGCTTGTAATGATAAGACCTCATCCAAATCACACATTGCAGCTCAATATTCAGTGAGGACAGGGCCTTTTTAAGTCGAAATGTGCAAGAAAGCATCCTCTCGCTCTGAAACGGCTGTTTTGCTCTCCACCACATTTAACTGTCAGACTGGCCGAATTAGACCGATTCTGCCTCTTTCTTGCCTCTACATGTGAAGAGCAGGGCGCTTGTGAGCATATTGTGCAGTTTCAAGCAGGTAGCTGGCTTGGAACGGGGCCGGTGGGGCAGAGCAATCCTAGCGGCTCGCCCGAGCAGTGGAAGCCGGCGAGGGTGCGCGTTCAGCCGGATGAATGGGGCGCTGTCAGGGCCCCTCTCGTGGAGGATAAAAATCATGCTTTTTCCCTCATTACACATCCCATGCGAGCTTGTAATGATAAGACCTCATCCAAATCACACATTGCAGCTCAATATTCAGTGAGGGCAGGGCCTTTTTAAGTCGAAATGTGCAAGAAAGCATCCTCTCGCTCTGAAACGGCTGTTTTGCTCTCCACCACATTTCACTGTCAGACTGGCCGAATTAGACCGATTCTGCCTCTTTCTTGCCTCTACATGTGAAGAGCAGGGCGCTTGTGAGCATATTGTGCAGTTTCAAGCAGGTAGCTGGCTTGGAACGGGGCCGGTGGGGCAGAGCAATCCTAGCGGCTCGCCCGAGCAGTGGAAGCCGGCGAGGGTGCGCGTTCAGCCGGATGAATGGGGCGCTGTCAGGGCCCCTCTCGTGGAGGATAAAAATCATGCTTTTTCCCTCATTACACATCCCATGCGAGCTTGTAATGATAAGACCTCATCCAAATCACACATTGCAGCTCAATATTCAGTGAGGGCAGGGCCTTTTTAAGTCGAAATGTGCAAGAAAGCATCCTCTCGCTCTGAAACGGCTGTTTTGCTCTCCACCACATTTAACTGTCAGACCGGCCGAATTAGACCGATTCTGCCTCTTTCTTGCCTCTACATGTGAAGAGCAGGGCGCTTGTGAGCATATTGTGCAGTTTCAAGCAGGTAGCTGGCTTGGAACGGGGCCGGTGGGGCAGAGCAATCCTAGCGGCTCGCCCGAGCAGTGGAAGCCGGCGAGGGTGCGCGTTCAGCCGGATGAATGGGGCGCTGTCAGGGCCCCTCTCGTGGAGGATAAAAATCATGCTTTTTCCCTCATTACACATCCCATGCGAGCTTGTAATGATAAGACCTCATCCAAATCACACATTGCAGCTCAATATTCAGTGAGGAGAGGGCCTTTTTAAGTCGAAATGTGCAAGAAAGCATCCTCTCGCTCTGAAACGGCTGTTTTGCTCTCCACCACATTTAACTGTCAGACCGGCCGAATTAGACCGATTCTGCCTCTTTCTTGCCTCTACATGTGAAGAGCAGGGCGCTTGTGAGCATATTGTGCAGTTTCAAGCAGGTAGCTGGCTTGGAACGGGGCCGGTGGGGCAGAGCAATCCTAGCGGCTCGCCCGAGCAGTGGAAGCCGGCGAGGGTGCGCGTTCAGCCGGATGAATGGGGCGCTGTCAGGGCCCCTCTCGTGGAGGATAAAAATCATGCTTTTTCCCTCATTACACATCCCATGCGAGCTTGTAATGATAAGACCTCATCCAAATCACACATTGCAGCTCAATATTCAGTGAGGGCAGGGCCTTTTTAAGTCGAAATGTGCAAGAAAGCTTCCTCTCGCTCTGAAACGGCTGTTTTGCTCTCCACCACATTTAACTGTCAGACTGGCCGAATTAGACCGATTCTGCCTCTTTCTTGCCTCTACATGTGAAGAGCAGGGCGCTTGTGAGCATATTGTGCAGTTTCAAGCAGGTAGCTGGCTTGGAACGGGGCCGGTGGGGCAGAGCAATCCTAGCGGCTCGCCCGAGCAGTTTAAGCCGGCGAGGGTGCGCGTTCAGCCGGATGAATGTGGCGCTGTCAGGGCCCCTCTCGTGGAGGATAAAAATCATGCTTTTTCCCTCATTACACATCCCATGCGAGCTTGTAATGATAAGACCTCATCCAAATCACACATTGCAGCTCAATATTCAGTGAGGGCAGGGCCTTTTTAAGTCGAAATGTGCAAGAAAGCATCCTCTCGCTCTGAAACGGCTGTTTTGCTCTCCACCACATTTAACTGTCAGACTGGCCGAATTAGACCGATTCTGCCTCTTTCTTGCCTCTACATGTGAAGAGCAGGGCGCTTGTGAGCATATTGTGCAGTTTCAAGCAGGTAGCTGGCTTGGAACGGGGCCGGTGGGGCAGAGCAATCCTAGCGGCTCGCCCGAGCAGTGGAAGCCGGCGAGGGTGCGCGTTCAGCCGGATGAATGGGGCGCTGTCAGGGCCCCTCTCGTGGAGGATAAAAATCATGCTTTTTCCCTCATTACACATCCCATGCGAGCTTGTAATGATAAGACCTCATCCAAATCACACATTGCAGCTCAATATTCAGTGAGGGCAGGGCCTTTTTAAGTCGAAATGTGCAAGAAAGCATCCTCTCGCTCTGAAACGGCTGTTTTGCTCTCCACCACATTTAACTGTCAGACTGGCCGAATTAGACCGATTCTGCCTCTTTCTTGCCTCTACATGTGAAGAGCAGGGCGCTTGTGAGCATATTGTGCAGTTTCAAGCAGGTAGCTGGCTTGGAACGGGGCCGGTGGGGCAGAGCAATCCTAGCGGCTCGCCCGAGCAGTGGAAGCCGGCGAGGGTGCGCGTTCAGCCGGATGAATGGGGCGCTGTCAGGGCCCCTCTCGTGGAGGATAAAAATCATGCTTTTTCCCTCATTACACATCCCATGCGAGCTTGTAATGATAAGACCTCATCCAAATCACACATTGCAGCTCAATATTCAGTGAGGGCAGGGCCTTTTTAAGTCGAAATGTGCAAGAAAGCATCCTCTCGCTCTGAAACGGCTGTTTTGCTCTCCACCACATTTAACTGTCAGACTGGCCGAATTAGACCGATTCTGCCTCTTTCTTGCCTCTACATGTGAAGAGCAGGGCGCTTGTGAGCATATTGTGCAGTTTCAAGCAGGTAGCTGGCTTGGAACGGGGCCGGTGGGGCAGAGCAATCCTAGCGGCTCGCCCGAGCAGTGGAAGCCGGCGAGGGTGCGCGTTCAGCCGGATGAATGGGGCGCTGTCAGGGCCCCTCTCGTGGAGGATAAAAATCATGCTTTTTCCCTCATTACACATCCCATGCGAGCTTGTAATGATAAGACCTCATCCAAATCACACATTGCAGCTCAATATTCAGTGAGGGCAGGGCCTTTTTAAGTCGAAATGTGCAAGAAAGCATCCTCTCGCTCTGAAACGGCTGTTTTGCTCTCCACCACATTTAACTGTCAGACTGGCCGAATTAGACCGATTCTGCCTCTTTCTTGCCTCTACATGTGAAGAGCAGGGCGCTTGTGAGCATATTGTGCAGTTTCAAGCAGGTAGCTGGCTTGGAACGGGGCCGGTGGGGCAGAGCAATCCTAGCGGCTCGCCCGAGCAGTGGAAGCCGGCGAGGGTGCGCGTTCAGCCGGATGAATGGGGCGCTGTCAGGGCCCCTCTCGTGGAGGATAAAAATCATGCTTTTTCCCTCATTACACATCCCATGCGAGCTTGTAATGATAAGACCTCATCCAAATCACACATTGCAGCTCAATATTCAGTGAGGGCAGGGCCTTTTTAAGTCGAAATGTGCAAGAAAGCATCCTCTCGCTCTGAAACGGCTGTTTTGCTCTCCACCACATTTAACTGTCAGACCGGCCGAATTAGACCGATTCTGCCTCTTTCTTGCCTCTACATGTGAAGAGCAGGGCGCTTGTGAGCATATTGTGCAGTTTCAAGCAGGTAGCTGGCTTGGAACGGGGCCGGTGGGGCAGAGCAATCCTAGCGGCTCGCCCGAGCAGTGGAAGCCGGCGAGGGTGCGCGTTCAGCCGGATGAATGGGGCGCTGTCAGGGCCCCTCTCGTGGAGGATAAAAATCATGCTTTTTCCCTCATTACACATCCCATGCGAGCTTGTAATGATAAGACCTCATCCAAATCACACATTGCAGCTCAATATTCAGTGAGGAGAGGGCCTTTTTAAGTCGAAATGTGCAAGAAAGCATCCTCTCGCTCTGAAACGGCTGTTTTGCTCTCCACCACATTTAACTGTCAGACCGGCCGAATTAGACCGATTCTGCCTCTTTCTTGCCTCTACATGTGAAGAGCAGGGCGCTTGTGAGCATATTGTGCAGTTTCAAGCAGGTAGCTGGCTTGGAACGGGGCCGGTGGGGCAGAGCAATCCTAGCGGCTCGCCCGAGCAGTGGAAGCCGGCGAGGGTGCGCGTTCAGCCGGATGAATGGGGCGCTGTCAGGGCCCCTCTCGTGGAGGATAAAAATCATGCTTTTTCCCTCATTACACATCCCATGCGAGCTTGTAATGATAAGACCTCATCCAAATCACACATTGCAGCTCAATATTCAGTGAGGGCAGGGCCTTTTTAAGTCGAAATGTGCAAGAAAGCTTCCTCTCGCTCTGAAACGGCTGTTTTGCTCTCCACCACATTTAACTGTCAGACTGGCCGAATTAGACCGATTCTGCCTCTTTCTTGCCTCTACATGTGAAGAGCAGGGCGCTTGTGAGCATATTGTGCAGTTTCAAGCAGGTAGCTGGCTTGGAACGGGGCCGGTGGGGCAGAGCAATCCTAGCGGCTCGCCCGAGCAGTTTAAGCCGGCGAGGGTGCGCGTTCAGCCGGATGAATGGGGCGCTGTCAGGGCCCCTCTCGTGGAGGATAAAAATCATGCTTTTTCCCTCATTACACATCCCATGCGAGCTTGTAATGATAAGACCTCATCCAAATCACACATTGCAGCTCAATATTCAGTGAGGGCAGGGCCTTTTTAAGTCGAAATGTGCAAGAAAGCATCCTCTCGCTCTGAAACGGCTGTTTTGCTCTCCACCACATTTAACTGTCAGACTGGCCGAATTAGACCGATTCTGCCTCTTTCTTGCCTCTACATGTGAAGAGCAGGGCGCTTGTGAGCATATTGTGCAGTTTCAAGCAGGTAGCTGGCTTGGAACGGGGCCGGTGGGGCAGAGCAATCCTAGCGGCTCGCCCGAGCAGTGGAAGCCGGCGAGGGTGCGCGTTCAGCCGGATGAATGGGGCGCTGTCAGGGCCCCTCTCGTGGAGGATAAAAATCATGCTTTTTCCCTCATTACACATCCCATGCGAGCTTGTAATGATAAGACCTCATCCAAATCACACATTGCAGCTCAATATTCAGTGAGGGCAGGGCCTTTTTAAGTCGAAATGTGCAAGAAAGCATCCTCTCGCTCTGAAACGGCTGTTTTGCTCTCCACCACATTTAACTGTCAGACTGGCCGAATTAGACCGATTCTGCCTCTTTCTTGCCTCTACATGTGAAGAGCAGGGCGCTTGTGAGCATATTGTGCAGTTTCAAGCAGGTAGCTGGCTTGGAACGGGGCCGGTGGGGCAGAGCAATCCTAGCGGCTCGCCCGAGCAGTGGAAGCCGGCGAGGGTGCGCGTTCAGCCGGATGAATGGGGCGCTGTCAGGGCCCCTCTCGTGGAGGATAAAAATCATGCTTTTTCCCTCATTACACATCCCATGCGAGCTTGTAATGATAAGACCTCATCCAAATCACACATTGCAGCTCAATATTCAGTGAGGGCAGGGCCTTTTTAAGTCGAAATGTGCAAGAAAGCATCCTCTCGCTCTGAAACGGCTGTTTTGCTCTCCACCACATTTCACTGTCAGACCGGCCGAATTAGACCGATTCTGCCTCTTTCTTGCCTCTACATGTGAAGAGCAGGGCGCTTGTGAGCATATTGTGCAGTTTCAAGCAGGTAGCTGGCTTGGAACGGGGCCGGTGGGGCAGAGCAATCCTAGCGGCTCGCCCGAGCAGTGGAAGCCGGCGAGGGTGCGCGTTCAGCCGGATGAATGGGGCGCTGTCAGGGCCCCTCTCGTGGAGGATAAAAATCATGCTTTTTCCCTCATTACACATCCCATGCGAGCTTGTAATGATAAGACCTCATCCAAATCACACATTGCAGCTCAATATTCAGTGAGGACAGGGCCTTTTTAAGTCGAAATGTGCAAGAAAGCATCCTCTCGCTCTGAAACGGCTGTTTTGCTCTCCACCACATTTAACTGTCAGACTGGCCGAATTAGACCGATTCTGCCTCTTTCTTGCCTCTACATGTGAAGAGCAGGGCGCTTGTGAGCATATTGTGCAGTTTCAAGCAGGTAGCTGGCTTGGAACGGGGCCGGTGGGGCAGAGCAATCCTAGCGGCTCGCCCGAGCAGTGGAAGCCGGCGAGGGTGCGCGTTCAGCCGGATGAATGGGGCGCTGTCAGGGCCCCTCTCGTGGAGGATAAAAATCATGCTTTTTCCCTCATTACACATCCCATGCGAGCTTGTAATGATAAGACCTCATCCAAATCACACATTGCAGCTCAATATTCAGTGAGGACAGGGCCTTTTTAAGTCGAAATGTGCAAGAAAGCATCCTCTCGCTCTGAAACGGCTGTTTTGCTCTCCACCACATTTAACTGTCAGACTGGCCGAATTAGACCGATTCTGCCTCTTTCTTGCCTCTACATGTGAAGAGCAGGGCGCTTGTGAGCATATTGTGCAGTTTCAAGCAGGTAGCTGGCTTGGAACGGGGCCGGTGGGGCAGAGCAATCCTAGCGGCTCGCCCGAGCAGTGGAAGCCGGCGAGGGTGCGCGTTCAGCCGGATGAATGGGGCGCTGTCAGGGCCCCTCTCGTGGAGGATAAAAATCATGCTTTTTCCCTCATTACACATCCCATGCGAGCTTGTAATGATAAGACCTCATCCAAATCACACATTGCAGCTCAATATTCAGTGAGGGCAGGGCCTTTTTAAGTCGAAATGTGCAAGAAAGCATCCTCTCGCTCTGAAACGGCTGTTTTGCTCTCCACCACATTTAACTGTCAGACTGGCCGAATTAGACCGATTCTGCCTCTTTCTTGCCTCTACATGTGAAGAGCAGGGCGCTTGTGAGCATATTGTGCAGTTTCAAGCAGGTAGCTGGCTTGGAACGGGGCCGGTGGGGCAGAGCAATCCTAGCGGCTCGCCCGAGCAGTGGAAGCCGGCGAGGGTGCGCGTTCAGCCGGATGAATGGGGCGCTGTCAGGGCCCCTCTCGTGGAGGATAAAAATCATGCTTTTTCCCTCATTACACATCCCATGCGAGCTTGTAATGATAAGACCTCATCCAAATCACACATTGCAGCTCAATATTCAGTGAGGGCAGGGCCTTTTTAAGTCGAAATGTGCAAGAAAGCATCCTCTCGCTCTGAAACGGCTGTTTTGCTCTCCACCACATTTAACTGTCAGACTGGCCGAATTAGACCGATTCTGCCTCTTTCTTGCCTCTACATGTGAAGAGCAGGGCGCTTGTGAGCATATTGTGCAGTTTCAAGCAGGTAGCTGGCTTGGAACGGGGCCGGTGGGGCAGAGCAATCCTAGCGGCTCGCCCGAGCAGTGGAAGCCGGCGAGGGTGCGCGTTCAGCCGGATGAATGGGGCGCTGTCAGGGCCCCTCTCGTGGAGGATAAAAATCATGCTTTTTCCCTCATTACACATCCCATGCGAGCTTGTAATGATAAGACCTCATCCAAATCACACATTGCAGCTCAATATTCAGTGAGGGCAGGGCCTTTTTAAGTCGAAATGTGCAAGAAAGCATCCTCTCGCTCTGAAACGGCTGTTTTGCTCTCCACCACATTTAACTGTCAGACTGGCCGAATTAGACCGATTCTGCCTCTTTCTTGCCTCTACATGTGAAGAGCAGGGCGCTTGTGAGCATATTGTGCAGTTTCAAGCAGGTAGCTGGCTTGGAACGGGGCCGGTGGGGCAGAGCAATCCTAGCGGCTCGCCCGAGCAGTGGAAGCCGGCGAGGGTGCGCGTTCAGCCGGATGAATGGGGCGCTGTCAGGGCCCCTCTCGTGGAGGATAAAAATCATGCTTTTTCCCTCATTACACATCCCATGCGAGCTTGTAATGATAAGACCTCATCCAAATCACACATTGCAGCTCAATATTCAGTGAGGGCAGGGCCTTTTTAAGTCGAAATGTGCAAGAAAGCATCCTCTCGCTCTGAAACGGCTGTTTTGCTCTCCACCACATTTAACTGTCAGACTGGCCGAATTAGACCGATTCTGCCTCTTTCTTGCCTCTACATGTGAAGAGCAGGGCGCTTGTGAGCATATTGTGCAGTTTCAAGCAGGTAGCTGGCTTGGAACGGGGCCGGTGGGGCAGAGCAATCCTAGCGGCTCGCCCGAGCAGTGGAAGCCGGCGAGGGTGCGCGTTCAGCCGGATGAATGGGGCGCTGTCAGGGCCCCTCTCGTGGAGGATAAAAATCATGCTTTTTCCCTCATTACACATCCCATGCGAGCTTGTAATGATAAGACCTCATCCAAATCACACATTGCAGCTCAATATTCAGTGAGGGCAGGGCCTTTTTAAGTCGAAATGTGCAAGAAAGCATCCTCTCGCTCTGAAACGGCTGTTTTGCTCTCCACCACATTTAACTGTCAGACTGGCCGAATTAGACCGATTCTGCCTCTTTCTTGCCTCTACATGTGAAGAGCAGGGCGCTTGTGAGCATATTGTGCAGTTTCAAGCAGGTAGCTGGCTTGGAACGGGGCCGGTGGGGCAGAGCAATCCTAGCGGCTCGCCCGAGCAGTGGAAGCCGGCGAGGGTGCGCGTTCAGCCGGATGAATGGGGCGCTGTCAGGGCCCCTCTCGTGGAGGATAAAAATCATGCTTTTTCCCTCATTACACATCCCATGCGAGCTTGTAATGATAAGACCTCATCCAAATCACACATTGCAGCTCAATATTCAGTGAGGACAGGGCCTTTTTAAGTCGAAATGTGCAAGAAAGCATCCTCTCGCTCTGAAACGGCTGTTTTGCTCTCCACCACATTTAACTGTCAGACTGGCCGAATTAGACCGATTCTGCCTCTTTCTTGCCTCTACATGTGAAGAGCAGGGCGCTTGTGAGCATATTGTGCAGTTTCAAGCAGGTAGCTGGCTTGGAACGGGGCCGGTGGGGCAGAGCAATCCTAGCGGCTCGCCCGAGCAGTGGAAGCCGGCGAGGGTGCGCGTTCAGCCGGATGAATGGGGCGCTGTCAGGGCCCCTCTCGTGGAGGATAAAAATCATGCTTTTTCCCTCATTACACATCCCATGCGAGCTTGTAATGATAAGACCTCATCCAAATCACACATTGCAGCTCAATATTCAGTGAGGACAGGGCCTTTTTAAGTCGAAATGTGCAAGAAAGCATCCTCTCGCTCTGAAACGGCTGTTTTGCTCTCCACCACATTTAACTGTCAGACTGGCCGAATTAGACCGATTCTGCCTCTTTCTTGCCTCTACATGTGAAGAGCAGGGCGCTTGTGAGCATATTGTGCAGTTTCAAGCAGGTAGCTGGCTTGGAACGGGGCCGGTGGGGCAGAGCAATCCTAGCGGCTCGCCCCGAGCAGTGGAAGCCGGCGAGGGTGCGCGTTCAGCCGGATGAATGGGGCGCTGTCAGGGCCCCTCTCGTGGAGGATAAAAATCATGCTTTTTCCCTCATTACACATCCCATGCGAGCTTGTAATGATAAGACCTCATCCAAATCACACATTGCAGCTCAATATTCAGTGAGGACAGGGCCTTTTTAAGTCGAAATGTGCAAGAAAGCATCCTCTCGCTCTGAAACGGCTGTTTTGCTCTCCACCACATTTAACTGTCAGACTGGCCGAATTAGACCGATTCTGCCTCTTTCTTGCCTCTACATGTGAAGAGCAGGGCGCTTGTGAGCATATTGTGCAGTTTCAAGCAGGTAGCTGGCTTGGAACGGGGCCGGTGGGGCAGAGCAATCCTAGCGGCTCGCCCGAGCAGTGGAAGCCGGCGAGGGTGCGCGTTCAGCCGGATGAATGGGGCGCTGTCAGGGCCCCTCTCGTGGAGGATAAAAATCATGCTTTTTCCCTCATTACACATCCCATGCGAGCTTGTAATGATAAGACCTCATCCAAATCACACATTGCAGCTCAATATTCAGTGAGGACAGGGCCTTTTTAAGTCGAAATGTGCAAGAAAGCATCCTCTCGCTCTGAAACGGCTGTTTTGCTCTCCACCACATTTAACTGTCAGACTGGCCGAATTAGACCGATTCTGCCTCTTTCTTGCCTCTACATGTGAAGAGCAGGGCGCTTGTGAGCATATTGTGCAGTTTCAAGCAGGTAGCTGGCTTGGAACGGGGCCGGTGGGGCAGAGCAATCCTAGCGGCTCGCCCGAGCAGTGGAAGCCGGCGAGGGTGCGCGTTCAGCCGGATGAATGGGGCGCTGTCAGGGCCCCTCTCGTGGAGGATAAAAATCATGCTTTTTCCCTCATTACACATCCCATGCGAGCTTGTAATGATAAGACCTCATCCAAATCACACATTGCAGCTCAATATTCAGTGAGGGCAGGGCCTTTTTAAGTCGAAATGTGCAAGAAAGCATCCTCTCGCTCTGAAACGGCTGTTTTGCTCTCCACCACATTTAACTGTCAGACTGGCCGAATTAGACCGATTCTGCCTCTTTCTTGCCTCTACATGTGAAGAGCAGGGCGCTTGTGAGCATATTGTGCAGTTTCAAGCAGGTAGCTGGCTTGGAACGGGGCCGGTGGGGCAGAGCAATCCTAGCGGCTCGCCCGAGCAGTGGAAGCCGGCGAGGGTGCGCGTTCAGCCGGATGAATGGGGCGCTGTCAGGGCCCCTCTCGTGGAGGATAAAAATCATGCTTTTTCCCTCATTACACATCCCATGCGAGCTTGTAATGATAAGACCTCATCCAAATCACACATTGCAGCTCAATATTCAGTGAGGGCAGGGCCTTTTTAAGTCGAAATGTGCAAGAAAGCATCCTCTCGCTCTGAAACGGCTGTTTTGCTCTCCACCACATTTAACTGTCAGACTGGCCGAATTAGACCGATTCTGCCTCTTTCTTGCCTCTACATGTGAAGAGCAGGGCGCTTGTGAGCATATTGTGCAGTTTCAAGCAGGTAGCTGGCTTGGAACGGGGCCGGTGGGGCAGAGCAATCCTAGCGGCTCGCCCGAGCAGTGGAAGCCGGCGAGGGTGCGCGTTCAGCCGGATGAATGGGGCGCTGTCAGGGCCCCTCTCGTGGAGGATAAAAATCATGCTTTTTCCCTCATTACACATCCCATGCGAGCTTGTAATGATAAGACCTCATCCAAATCACACATTGCAGCTCAATATTCAGTGAGGGCAGGGCCTTTTTAAGTCGAAATGTGCAAGAAAGCATCCTCTCGCTCTGAAACGGCTGTTTTGCTCTCCACCACATTTAACTGTCAGACTGGCCGAATTAGACCGATTCTGCCTCTTTCTTGCCTCTACATGTGAAGAGCAGGGCGCTTGTGAGCATATTGTGCAGTTTCAAGCAGGTAGCTGGCTTGGAACGGGGCCGGTGGGGCAGAGCAATCCTAGCGGCTCGCCCGAGCAGTGGAAGCCGGCGAGGGTGCGCGTTCAGCCGGATGAATGGGGCGCTGTCAGGGCCCCTCTCGTGGAGGATAAAAATCATGCTTTTTCCCTCATTACACATCCCATGCGAGCTTGTAATGATAAGACCTCATCCAAATCACACATTGCAGCTCAATATTCAGTGAGGACAGGGCCTTTTTAAGTCGAAATGTGCAAGAAAGCATCCTCTCGCTCTGAAACGGCTGTTTTGCTCTCCACCACATTTAACTGTCAGACTGGCCGAATTAGACCGATTCTGCCTCTTTCTTGCCTCTACATGTGAAGAGCAGGGCGCTTGTGAGCATATTGTGCAGTTTCAAGCAGGTAGCTGGCTTGGAACGGGGCCGGTGGGGCAGAGCAATCCTAGCGGCTCGCCCGAGCAGTGGAAGCCGGCGAGGGTGCGCGTTCAGCCGGATGAATGGGGCGCTGTCAGGGCCCCTCTCGTGGAGGATAAAAATCATGCTTTTTCCCTCATTACACATCCCATGCGAGCTTGTAATGATAAGACCTCATCCAAATCACACATTGCAGCTCAATATTCAGTGAGGACAGGGCCTTTTTAAGTCGAAATGTGCAAGAAAGCATCCTCTCGCTCTGAAACGGCTGTTTTGCTCTCCACCACATTTAACTGTCAGACTGGCCGAATTAGACCGATTCTGCCTCTTTCTTGCCTCTACATGTGAAGAGCAGGGCGCTTGTGAGCATATTGTGCAGTTTCAAGCAGGTAGCTGGCTTGGAACGGGGCCGGTGGGGCAGAGCAATCCTAGCGGCTCGCCCGAGCAGTGGAAGCCGGCGAGGGTGCGCGTTCAGCCGGATGAATGGGGCGCTGTCAGGGCCCTCTCGTGGAGGATAAAAATCATGCTTTTTCCCTCATTACACATCCCATGCGAGCTTGTAATGATAAGACCTCATCCAAATCACACATTGCAGCTCAATATTCAGTGAGGACAGGGCCTTTTTAAGTCGAAATGTGCAAGAAAGCATCCTCTCGCTCTGAAACGGCTGTTTTGCTCTCCACCACATTTAACTGTCAGACTGGCCGAATTAGACCGATTCTGCCTCTTTCTTGCCTCTACATGTGAAGAGCAGGGCGCTTGTGAGCATATTGTGCAGTTTCAAGCAGGTAGCTGGCTTGGAACGGGGCCGGTGGGGCAGAGCAATCCTAGCGGCTCGCCCGAGCAGTGGAAGCCGGCGAGGGTGCGCGTTCAGCCGGATGAATGGGGCGCTGTCAGGGCCCCTCTCGTGGAGGATAAAAATCATGCTTTTTCCCTCATTACACATCCCATGCGAGCTTGTAATGATAAGACCTCATCCAAATCACACATTGCAGCTCAATATTCAGTGAGGACAGGGCCTTTTTAAGTCGAAATGTGCAAGAAAGCATCCTCTCGCTCTGAAACGGCTGTTTTGCTCTCCACCACATTTAACTGTCAGACTGGCCGAATTAGACCGATTCTGCCTCTTTCTTGCCTCTACATGTGAAGAGCAGGGCGCTTGTGAGCATATTGTGCAGTTTCAAGCAGGTAGCTGGCTTGGAACGGGGCCGGTGGGGCAGAGCAATCCTAGCGGCTCGCCCGAGCAGTGGAAGCCGGCGAGGGTGCGCGTTCAGCCGGATGAATGGGGCGCTGTCAGGGCCCCTCTCGTGGAGGATAAAAATCATGCTTTTTCCCTCATTACACATCCCATGCGAGCTTGTAATGATAAGACCTCATCCAAATCACACATTGCAGCTCAATATTCAGTGAGGACAGGGCCTTTTTAAGTCGAAATGTGCAAGAAAGCATCCTCTCGCTCTGAAACGGCTGTTTTGCTCTCCACCACATTTAACTGTCAGACTGGCCGAATTAGACCGATTCTGCCTCTTTCTTGCCTCTACATGTGAAGAGCAGGGCGCTTGTGAGCATATTGTGCAGTTTCAAGCAGGTAGCTGGCTTGGAACGGGGCCGGTGGGGCAGAGCAATCCTAGCGGCTCGCCCGAGCAGTGGAAGCCGGCGAGGGTGCGCGTTCAGCCGGATGAATGGGGCGCTGTCAGGGCCCCTCTCGTGGAGGATAAAAATCATGCTTTTTCCCTCATTACACATCCCATGCGAGCTTGTAATGATAAGACCTCATCCAAATCACACATTGCAGCTCAATATTCAGTGAGGGCAGGGCCTTTTTAAGTCGAAATGTGCAAGAAAGCATCCTCTCGCTCTGAAACGGCTGTTTTGCTCTCCACCACATTTAACTGTCAGACTGGCCGAATTAGACCGATTCTGCCTCTTTCTTGCCTCTACATGTGAAGAGCAGGGCGCTTGTGAGCATATTGTGCAGTTTCAAGCAGGTAGCTGGCTTGGAACGGGGCCGGTGGGGCAGAGCAATCCTAGCGGCTCGCCCGAGCAGTGGAAGCCGGCGAGGGTGCGCGTTCAGCCGGATGAATGGGGCGCTGTCAGGGCCCCTCTCGTGGAGGATAAAAATCATGCTTTTTCCCTCATTACACATCCCATGCGAGCTTGTAATGATAAGACCTCATCCAAATCACACATTGCAGCTCAATATTCAGTGAGGACAGGGCCTTTTTAAGTCGAAATGTGCAAGAAAGCATCCTCTCGCTCTGAAACGGCTGTTTTGCTCTCCACCACATTTAACTGTCAGACTGGCCGAATTAGACCGATTCTGCCTCTTTCTTGCCTCTACATGTGAAGAGCAGGGCGCTTGTGAGCATATTGTGCAGTTTCAAGCAGGTAGCTGGCTTGGAACGGGGCCGGTGGGGCAGAGCAATCCTAGCGGCTCGCCCGAGCAGTGGAAGCCGGCGAGGGTGCGCGTTCAGCCGGATGAATGGGGCGCTGTCAGGGCCCCTCTCGTGGAGGATAAAAATCATGCTTTTTCCCTCATTACACATCCCATGCGAGCTTGTAATGATAAGACCTCATCCAAATCACACATTGCAGCTCAATATTCAGTGAGGGCAGGGCCTTTTTAAGTCGAAATGTGCAAGAAAGCATCCTCTCGCTCTGAAACGGCTGTTTTGCTCTCCACCACATTTAACTGTCAGACTGGCCGAATTAGACCGATTCTGCCTCTTTCTTGCCTCTACATGTGAAGAGCAGGGCGCTTGTGAGCATATTGTGCAGTTTCAAGCAGGTAGCTGGCTTGGAACGGGGCCGGTGGGGCAGAGCAATCCTAGCGGCTCGCCCGAGCAGTGGAAGCCGGCGAGGGTGCGCGTTCAGCCGGATGAATGGGGCGCTGTCAGGGCCCCTCTCGTGGAGGATAAAAATCATGCTTTTTCCCTCATTACACATCCCATGCGAGCTTGTAATGATAAGACCTCATCCAAATCACACATTGCAGCTCAATATTCAGTGAGGGCAGGGCCTTTTTAAGTCGAAATGTGCAAGAAAGCATCCTCTCGCTCTGAAACGGCTGTTTTGCTCTCCACCACATTTAACTGTCAGACTGGCCGAATTAGACCGATTCTGCCTCTTTCTTGCCTCTACATGTGAAGAGCAGGGCGCTTGTGAGCATATTGTGCAGTTTCAAGCAGGTAGCTGGCTTGGAACGGGGCCGGTGGGGCAGAGCAATCCTAGCGGCTCGCCCGAGCAGTGGAAGCCGGCGAGGGTGCGCGTTCAGCCGGATGAATGGGGCGCTGTCAGGGCCCCTCTCGTGGAGGATAAAAATCATGCTTTTTCCCTCATTACACATCCCATGCGAGCTTGTAATGATAAGACCTCATCCAAATCACACATTGCAGCTCAATATTCAGTGAGGACAGGGCCTTTTTAAGTCGAAATGTGCAAGAAAGCATCCTCTCGCTCTGAAACGGCTGTTTTGCTCTCCACCACATTTAACTGTCAGACTGGCCGAATTAGACCGATTCTGCCTCTTTCTTGCCTCTACATGTGAAGAGCAGGGCGCTTGTGAGCATATTGTGCAGTTTCAAGCAGGTAGCTGGCTTGGAACGGGCCGGTGGGGCAGAGCAATCCTAGCGGCTCGCCCGAGCAGTGGAAGCCGGCGAGGGTGCGCGTTCAGCCGGATGAATGGGGCGCTGTCAGGGCCCCTCTCGTGGAGGATAAAAATCATGCTTTTTCCCTCATTACACATCCCATGCGAGCTTGTAATGATAAGACCTCATCCAAA
>NW_028181507.1:0-26879 GCF_963514085.1 Chelon labrosus
TGAGCTGCAATGTGTGATCTGGATCAGGTCTTATCATTACAAGCTCGCATGGGATGTGTAATGAGGGAAAAAGCATGATTTTTATCCTCCACGAGAGGGGCCCTGACACCGCCCCATTCATCCGGCCGAACGCGCACCCTCGCCGGCTTCCACTGCTCGGGCGAGCCGCTAGGATTGCTCTGCCCCACCGGTCCCGTTCCAAGCCAGCTACCTGCTCGAAACTGCACAATATGCTCACAAGCACCCTGTTCTTCACATGTAGAGGCAAGAAAGAGGCAGAATCGGTCCAATTCGGCCAGTCTGACCGTTAATGTGGTGGAGAGCAAAACAGCCGTTTCAGAGCGAGAGGATGCCTTTTTGCACATTTCGACTTAAAAAGGCCCTGTCCTCACTGAATATTGAGCTGCAATGTGTGATCTGGATCAGGTCTTATCATTACAAGCTCGCATGGGATGTGTAATGAGGGAAAAAGCATGATTTTTATCCTCCACGAGAGGGGCCCTGACACCGCCCCATTCATCCGGCCGAACGCGCACCCTCGCCGGCTTCCACTGCTCGGGCGAGCCGCTAGGATTGCTCTGCCCCACCGGTCCCGTTCCAAGCCAGCTACCTGCTCGAAACTGCACAATATGCTCACAAGCACCCTGTTCTTCACATGTAGAGGCAAGAAAGAGGCAGAATCGGTCCAATTCGGCCAGTCTGACCGTTAATGTGGTGGAGAGCAAAACAGCCGTTTCAGAGCGAGAGGATGCCTTTTTGCACATTTCGACTTAAAAAGGCCCTGTCCTCACTGAATATTGAGCTGCAATGTGTGATCTGGATCAGGTCTTATCATTACAAGCTCGCATGGGATGTGTAATGAGGGAAAAAGCATGATTTTTATCCTCCACGAGAGGGGCCCTGACACCGCCCCATTCATCCGGCCGAACGCGCACCCTCGCCGGCTTCCACTGCTCGGGCGAGCCGCTAGGATTGCTCTGCCCCACCGGTCCCGTTCCAAGCCAGCTACCTGCTCGAAACTGCACAATATGCTCACAAGCACCCTGTTCTTCACATGTAGAGGCAAGAAAGAGGCAGAATCGGTCCAATTCGGCCAGTCTGACCGTTAATGTGGTGGAGAGCAAAACAGCCGTTTCAGAGCGAGAGGATGCCTTTTTGCACATTTCGACTTAAAAAGGCCCTGTCCTCACTGAATATTGAGCTGCAATGTGTGATCTGGATCAGGTCTTATCATTACAAGCTCGCATGGGATGTGTAATGAGGGAAAAAGCATGATTTTTATCCTCCACGAGAGGGGCCCTGACACCGCCCCATTCATCCGGCCGAACGCGCACCCTCGCCGGCTTCCACTGCTCGGGCGAGCCGCTAGGATTGCTCTGCCCCACCGGTCCCGTTCCAAGCCAGCTACCTGCTCGAAACTGCACAATATGCTCACAAGCACCCTGTTCTTCACATGTAGAGGCAAGAAAGAGGCAGAATCGGTCCAATTCGGCCAGTCTGACCGTTAATGTGGTGGAGAGCAAAACAGCCGTTTCAGAGCGAGAGGATGCCTTTTTGCACATTTCGACTTAAAAAGGCCCTGTCCTCACTGAATATTGAGCTGCAATGTGTGATCTGGATCAGGTCTTATCATTACAAGCTCGCATGGGATGTGTAATGAGGGAAAAAGCATGATTTTTATCCTCCACGAGAGGGGCCCTGACACCGGCCCATTCATCCGGCCGAACGCGCACCCTCGCCGGCTTCCACTGCTCGGGCGAGCCGCTAGGATTGCTCTGCCCCACCGGTCCCGTTCCAAGCCAGCTACCTGCTCGAAACTGCACAATATGCTCACAAGCACCCTGTTCTTCACATGTAGAGGCAAGAAAGAGGCAGAATCGGTCCAATTCGGCCAGTCTGACCGTTAATGTGGTGGAGAGCAAAACAGCCGTTTCAGAGCGAGAGGATGCCTTTTTGCACATTTCGACTTAAAAAGGCCCTGTCCTCACTGAATATTGAGCTGCAATGTGTGATCTGGATCAGGTCTTATCATTACAAGCTCGCATGGGATGTGTAATGAGGGAAAAAGCATGATTTTTATCCTCCACGAGAGGGGCCCTGACACCGCCCCATTCATCCGGCCGAACGCGCACCCTCGCCGGCTTCCACTGCTCGGGCGAGCCGCTAGGATTGCTCTGCCCCACCGGTCCCGTTCCAAGCCAGCTACCTGCTCGAAACTGCACAATATGCTCACAAGCACCCTGTTCTTCACATGTAGAGGCAAGAAAGAGGCAGAATCGGTCCAATTCGGCCAGTCTGACCGTTAATGTGGTGGAGAGCAAAACAGCCGTTTCAGAGCGAGAGGATGCCTTTTTGCACATTTCGACTTAAAAAGGCCCTGTCCTCACTGAATATTGAGCTGCAATGTGTGATCTGGATCAGGTCTTATCATTACAAGCTCGCATGGGATGTGTAATGAGGGAAAAAGCATGATTTTTATCCTCCACGAGAGGGGCCCTGACACCGGCCCATTCATCCGGCCGAACGCGCACCCTCGCCGGCTTCCACTGCTCGGGCGAGCCGCTAGGATTGCTCTGCCCCACCGGTCCCGTTCCAAGCCAGCTACCTGCTCGAAACTGCACAATATGCTCACAAGCACCCTGTTCTTCACATGTAGAGGCAAGAAAGAGGCAGAATCGGTCCAATTCGGCCAGTCTGACCGTTAATGTGGTGGAGAGCAAAACAGCCGTTTCAGAGCGAGAGGATGCCTTTTTGCACATTTCGACTTAAAAAGGCCCTGTCCTCACTGAATATTGAGCTGCAATGTGTGATCTGGATCAGGTCTTATCATTACAAGCTCGCATGGGATGTGTAATGAGGGAAAAAGCATGATTTTTATCCTCCACGAGAGGGGCCCTGACACCGGCCCATTCATCCGGCCGAACGCGCACCCTCGCCGGCTTCCACTGCTCGGGCGAGCCGCTAGGATTGCTCTGCCCCACCGGTCCCGTTCCAAGCCAGCTACCTGCTCGAAACTGCACAATATGCTCACAAGCACCCTGTTCTTCACATGTAGAGGCAAGAAAGAGGCAGAATCGGTCCAATTCGGCCAGTCTGACCGTTAATGTGGTGGAGAGCAAAACAGCCGTTTCAGAGCGAGAGGATGCCTTTTTGCACATTTCGACTTAAAAAGGCCCTGTCCTCACTGAATATTGAGCTGCAATGTGTGATCTGGATCAGGTCTTATCATTACAAGCTCGCATGGGATGTGTAATGAGGGAAAAAGCATGATTTTTATCCTCCACGAGAGGGGCCCTGACACCGCCCCATTCATCCGGCCGAACGCGCACCCTCGCCGGCTTCCACTGCTCGGGCGAGCCGCTAGGATTGCTCTGCCCCACCGGTCCCGTTCCAAGCCAGCTACCTGCTCGAAACTGCACAATATGCTCACAAGCACCCTGTTCTTCACATGTAGAGGCAAGAAAGAGGCAGAATCGGTCCAATTCGGCCAGTCTGACCGTTAATGTGGTGGAGAGCAAAACAGCCGTTTCAGAGCGAGAGGATGCCTTTTTGCACATTTCGACTTAAAAAGGCCCTGTCCTCACTGAATATTGAGCTGCAATGTGTGATCTGGATCAGGTCTTATCATTACAAGCTCGCATGGGATGTGTAATGAGGGAAAAAGCATGATTTTTATCCTCCACGAGAGGGGCCCTGACACCGCCCCATTCATCCGGCCGAACGCGCACCCTCGCCGGCTTCCACTGCTCGGGCGAGCCGCTAGGATTGCTCTGCCCCACCGGTCCCGTTCCAAGCCAGCTACCTGCTCGAAACTGCACAATATGCTCACAAGCACCCTGTTCTTCACATGTAGAGGCAAGAAAGAGGCAGAATCGGTCCAATTCGGCCAGTCTGACCGTTAATGTGGTGGAGAGCAAAACAGCCGTTTCAGAGCGAGAGGATGCCTTTTTGCACATTTCGACTTAAAAAGGCCCTGTCCTCACTGAATATTGAGCTGCAATGTGTGATCTGGATCAGGTCTTATCATTACAAGCTCGCATGGGATGTGTAATGAGGGAAAAAGCATGATTTTTATCCTCCACGAGAGGGGCCCTGACACCGCCCCATTCATCCGGCCGAACGCGCACCCTCGCCGGCTTCCACTGCTCGGGCGAGCCGCTAGGATTGCTCTGCCCCACCGGTCCCGTTCCAAGCCAGCTACCTGCTCGAAACTGCACAATATGCTCACAAGCACCCTGTTCTTCACATGTAGAGGCAAGAAAGAGGCAGAATCGGTCCAATTCGGCCAGTCTGACCGTTAATGTGGTGGAGAGCAAAACAGCCGTTTCAGAGCGAGAGGATGCCTTTTTGCACATTTCGACTTAAAAAGGCCCTGTCCTCACTGAATATTGAGCTGCAATGTGTGATCTGGATCAGGTCTTATCATTACAAGCTCGCATGGGATGTGTAATGAGGGAAAAAGCATGATTTTTATCCTCCACGAGAGGGGCCCTGACACCGGCCCATTCATCCGGCCGAACGCGCACCCTCGCCGGCTTCCACTGCTCGGGCGAGCCGCTAGGATTGCTCTGCCCCACCGGTCCCGTTCCAAGCCAGCTACCTGCTCGAAACTGCACAATATGCTCACAAGCACCCTGTTCTTCACATGTAGAGGCAAGAAAGAGGCAGAATCGGTCCAATTCGGCCAGTCTGACCGTTAATGTGGTGGAGAGCAAAACAGCCGTTTCAGAGCGAGAGGATGCCTTTTTGCACATTTCGACTTAAAAAGGCCCTGTCCTCACTGAATATTGAGCTGCAATGTGTGATCTGGATCAGGTCTTATCATTACAAGCTCGCATGGGATGTGTAATGAGGGAAAAAGCATGATTTTTATCCTCCACGAGAGGGGCCCTGACACCGCCCCATTCATCCGGCCGAACGCGCACCCTCGCCGGCTTCCACTGCTCGGGCGAGCCGCTAGGATTGCTCTGCCCCACCGGTCCCGTTCCAAGCCAGCTACCTGCTCGAAACTGCACAATATGCTCACAAGCACCCTGTTCTTCACATGTAGAGGCAAAGAAAGAGGCAGAATCGGTCCAATTCGGCCAGTCTGACCGTTAATGTGGTGGAGAGCAAAACAGCCGTTTCAGAGCGAGAGGATGCCTTTTTGCACATTTCGACTTAAAAAGGCCCTGTCCTCACTGAATATTGAGCTGCAATGTGTGATCTGGATCAGGTCTTATCATTACAAGCTCGCATGGGATGTGTAATGAGGGAAAAAGCATGATTTTTATCCTCCACGAGAGGGGCCCTGACACCGCCCCATTCATCCGGCCGAACGCGCACCCTCGCCGGCTTCCACTGCTCGGGCGAGCCGCTAGGATTGCTCTGCCCCACCGGTCCCGTTCCAAGCCAGCTACCTGCTCGAAACTGCACAATATGCTCACAAGCACCCTGTTCTTCACATGTAGAGGCAAGAAAGAGGCAGAATCGGTCCAATTCGGCCAGTCTGACCGTTAATGTGGTGGAGAGCAAAACAGCCGTTTCAGAGCGAGAGGATGCCTTTTTGCACATTTCGACTTAAAAAGGCCCTGTCCTCACTGAATATTGAGCTGCAATGTGTGATCTGGATCAGGTCTTATCATTACAAGCTCGCATGGGATGTGTAATGAGGGAAAAAGCATGATTTTTATCCTCCACGAGAGGGGCCCTGACACCGCCCCATTCATCCGGCCGAACGCGCACCCTCGCCGGCTTCCACTGCTCGGGCGAGCCGCTAGGATTGCTCTGCCCCACCGGTCCCGTTCCAAGCCAGCTACCTGCTCGAAACTGCACAATATGCTCACAAGCACCCTGTTCTTCACATGTAGAGGCAAGAAAGAGGCAGAATCGGTCCAATTCGGCCAGTCTGACCGTTAATGTGGTGGAGAGCAAAACAGCCGTTTCAGAGCGAGAGGATGCCTTTTTGCACATTTCGACTTAAAAAGGCCCTGTCCTCACTGAATATTGAGCTGCAATGTGTGATCTGGATCAGGTCTTATCATTACAAGCTCGCATGGGATGTGTAATGAGGGAAAAAGCATGATTTTTATCCTCCACGAGAGGGGCCCTGACACCGCCCCATTCATCCGGCCGAACGCGCACCCTCGCCGGCTTCCACTGCTCGGGCGAGCCGCTAGGATTGCTCTGCCCCACCGGTCCCGTTCCAAGCCAGCTACCTGCTCGAAACTGCACAATATGCTCACAAGCACCCTGTTCTTCACATGTAGAGGCAAGAAAGAGGCAGAATCGGTCCAATTCGGCCAGTCTGACCGTTAATGTGGTGGAGAGCAAAACAGCCGTTTCAGAGCGAGAGGATGCCTTTTTGCACATTTCGACTTAAAAAGGCCCTGTCCTCACTGAATATTGAGCTGCAATGTGTGATCTGGATCAGGTCTTATCATTACAAGCTCGCATGGGATGTGTAATGAGGGAAAAAGCATGATTTTTATCCTCCACGAGAGGGGCCCTGACACCGGCCCATTCATCCGGCCGAACGCGCACCCTCGCCGGCTTCCACTGCTCGGGCGAGCCGCTAGGATTGCTCTGCCCCACCGGTCCCGTTCCAAGCCAGCTACCTGCTCGAAACTGCACAATATGCTCACAAGCACCCTGTTCTTCACATGTAGAGGCAAGAAAGAGGCAGAATCGGTCCAATTCGGCCAGTCTGACCGTTAATGTGGTGGAGAGCAAAACAGCCGTTTCAGAGCGAGAGGATGCCTTTTTGCACATTTCGACTTAAAAAGGCCCTGTCCTCACTGAATATTGAGCTGCAATGTGTGATCTGGATCAGGTCTTATCATTACAAGCTCGCATGGGATGTGTAATGAGGGAAAAAGCATGATTTTTATCCTCCACGAGAGGGGCCCTGACACCGCCCCATTCATCCGGCCGAACGCGCACCCTCGCCGGCTTCCACTGCTCGGGCGAGCCGCTAGGATTGCTCTGCCCCACCGGTCCCGTTCCAAGCCAGCTACCTGCTCGAAACTGCACAATATGCTCACAAGCACCCTGTTCTTCACATGTAGAGGCAAGAAAGAGGCAGAATCGGTCCAATTCGGCCAGTCTGACCGTTAATGTGGTGGAGAGCAAAACAGCCGTTTCAGAGCGAGAGGATGCCTTTTTGCACATTTCGACTTAAAAAGGCCCTGTCCTCACTGAATATTGAGCTGCAATGTGTGATCTGGATCAGGTCTTATCATTACAAGCTCGCATGGGATGTGTAATGAGGGAAAAAGCATGATTTTTATCCTCCACGAGAGGGGCCCTGACACCGGCCCATTCATCCGGCCGAACGCGCACCCTCGCCGGCTTCCACTGCTCGGGCGAGCCGCTAGGATTGCTCTGCCCCACCGGTCCCGTTCCAAGCCAGCTACCTGCTCGAAACTGCACAATATGCTCACAAGCACCCTGTTCTTCACATGTAGAGGCAAGAAAGAGGCAGAATCGGTCCAATTCGGCCAGTCTGACCGTTAATGTGGTGGAGAGCAAAACAGCCGTTTCAGAGCGAGAGGATGCCTTTTTGCACATTTCGACTTAAAAAGGCCCTGTCCTCACTGAATATTGAGCTGCAATGTGTGATCTGGATCAGGTCTTATCATTACAAGCTCGCATGGGATGTGTAATGAGGGAAAAAGCATGATTTTTATCCTCCACGAGAGGGGCCCTGACACCGCCCCATTCATCCGGCCGAACGCGCACCCTCGCCGGCTTCCACTGCTCGGGCGAGCCGCTAGGATTGCTCTGCCCCACCGGTCCCGTTCCAAGCCAGCTACCTGCTCGAAACTGCACAATATGCTCACAAGCACCCTGTTCTTCACATGTAGAGGCAAGAAAGAGGCAGAATCGGTCCAATTCGGCCAGTCTGACCGTTAATGTGGTGGAGAGCAAAACAGCCGTTTCAGAGCGAGAGGATGCCTTTTTGCACATTTCGACTTAAAAAGGCCCTGTCCTCACTGAATATTGAGCTGCAATGTGTGATCTGGATCAGGTCTTATCATTACAAGCTCGCATGGGATGTGTAATGAGGGAAAAAGCATGATTTTTATCCTCCACGAGAGGGGCCCTGACACCGCCCCATTCATCCGGCCGAACGCGCACCCTCGCCGGCTTCCACTGCTCGGGCGAGCCGCTAGGATTGCTCTGCCCCACCGGTCCCGTTCCAAGCCAGCTACCTGCTCGAAACTGCACAATATGCTCACAAGCACCCTGTTCTTCACATGTAGAGGCAAGAAAGAGGCAGAATCGGTCCAATTCGGCCAGTCTGACCGTTAATGTGGTGGAGAGCAAAACAGCCGTTTCAGAGCGAGAGGATGCCTTTTTGCACATTTCGACTTAAAAAGGCCCTGTCCTCACTGAATATTGAGCTGCAATGTGTGATCTGGATCAGGTCTTATCATTACAAGCTCGCATGGGATGTGTAATGAGGGAAAAAGCATGATTTTTATCCTCCACGAGAGGGGCCCTGACACCGCCCCATTCATCCGGCCGAACGCGCACCCTCGCCGGCTTCCACTGCTCGGGCGAGCCGCTAGGATTGCTCTGCCCCACCGGTCCCGTTCCAAGCCAGCTACCTGCTCGAAACTGCACAATATGCTCACAAGCACCCTGTTCTTCACATGTAGAGGCAAGAAAGAGGCAGAATCGGTCCAATTCGGCCAGTCTGACCGTTAATGTGGTGGAGAGCAAAACAGCCGTTTCAGAGCGAGAGGATGCCTTTTTGCACATTTCGACTTAAAAAGGCCCTGTCCTCACTGAATATTGAGCTGCAATGTGTGATCTGGATCAGGTCTTATCATTACAAGCTCGCATGGGATGTGTAATGAGGGAAAAAGCATGATTTTTATCCTCCACGAGAGGGGCCCTGACACCGCCCCATTCATCCGGCCGAACGCGCACCCTCGCCGGCTTCCACTGCTCGGGCGAGCCGCTAGGATTGCTCTGCCCCACCGGTCCCGTTCCAAGCCAGCTACCTGCTCGAAACTGCACAATATGCTCACAAGCACCCTGTTCTTCACATGTAGAGGCAAGAAAGAGGCAGAATCGGTCCAATTCGGCCAGTCTGACCGTTAATGTGGTGGAGAGCAAAACAGCCGTTTCAGAGCGAGAGGATGCCTTTTTGCACATTTCGACTTAAAAAGGCCCTGTCCTCACTGAATATTGAGCTGCAATGTGTGATCTGGATCAGGTCTTATCATTACAAGCTCGCATGGGATGTGTAATGAGGGAAAAAGCATGATTTTTATCCTCCACGAGAGGGGCCCTGACACCGCCCCATTCATCCGGCCGAACGCGCACCCTCGCCGGCTTCCACTGCTCGGGCGAGCCGCTAGGATTGCTCTGCCCCACCGGTCCCGTTCCAAGCCAGCTACCTGCTCGAAACTGCACAATATGCTCACAAGCACCCTGTTCTTCACATGTAGAGGCAAGAAAGAGGCAGAATCGGTCCAATTCGGCCAGTCTGACCGTTAATGTGGTGGAGAGCAAAACAGCCGTTTCAGAGCGAGAGGATGCCTTTTTGCACATTTCGACTTAAAAAGGCCCTGTCCTCACTGAATATTGAGCTGCAATGTGTGATCTGGATCAGGTCTTATCATTACAAGCTCGCATGGGATGTGTAATGAGGGAAAAAGCATGATTTTTATCCTCCACGAGAGGGGCCCTGACACCGCCCCATTCATCCGGCCGAACGCGCACCCTCGCCGGCTTCCACTGCTCGGGCGAGCCGCTAGGATTGCTCTGCCCCACCGGTCCCGTTCCAAGCCAGCTACCTGCTCGAAACTGCACAATATGCTCACAAGCACCCTGTTCTTCACATGTAGAGGCAAGAAAGAGGCAGAATCGGTCCAATTCGGCCAGTCTGACCGTTAATGTGGTGGAGAGCAAAACAGCCGTTTCAGAGCGAGAGGATGCCTTTTTGCACATTTCGACTTAAAAAGGCCCTGTCCTCACTGAATATTGAGCTGCAATGTGTGATCTGGATCAGGTCTTATCATTACAAGCTCGCATGGGATGTGTAATGAGGGAAAAAGCATGATTTTTATCCTCCACGAGAGGGGCCCTGACACCGGCCCATTCATCCGGCCGAACGCGCACCCTCGCCGGCTTCCACTGCTCGGGCGAGCCGCTAGGATTGCTCTGCCCCACCGGTCCCGTTCCAAGCCAGCTACCTGCTCGAAACTGCACAATATGCTCACAAGCACCCTGTTCTTCACATGTAGAGGCAAGAAAGAGGCAGAATCGGTCCAATTCGGCCAGTCTGACCGTTAATGTGGTGGAGAGCAAAACAGCCGTTTCAGAGCGAGAGGATGCCTTTTTGCACATTTCGACTTAAAAAGGCCCTGTCCTCACTGAATATTGAGCTGCAATGTGTGATCTGGATCAGGTCTTATCATTACAAGCTCGCATGGGATGTGTAATGAGGGAAAAAGCATGATTTTTATCCTCCACGAGAGGGGCCCTGACACCGCCCCATTCATCCGGCCGAACGCGCACCCTCGCCGGCTTCCACTGCTCGGGCGAGCCGCTAGGATTGCTCTGCCCCACCGGTCCCGTTCCAAGCCAGCTACCTGCTCGAAACTGCACAATATGCTCACAAGCACCCTGTTCTTCACATGTAGAGGCAAGAAAGAGGCAGAATCGGTCCAATTCGGCCAGTCTGACCGTTAATGTGGTGGAGAGCAAAACAGCCGTTTCAGAGCGAGAGGATGCCTTTTTGCACATTTCGACTTAAAAAGGCCCTGTCCTCACTGAATATTGAGCTGCAATGTGTGATCTGGATCAGGTCTTATCATTACAAGCTCGCATGGGATGTGTAATGAGGGAAAAAGCATGATTTTTATCCTCCACGAGAGGGGCCCTGACACCGGCACATTCATCCGGCCGAACGCGCACCCTCGCCGGCTTCCACTGCTCGGGCGAGCCGCTAGGATTGCTCTGCCCCACCGGTCCCGTTCCAAACCAGCTACCTGCTCGAAACTGCACAATATGCTCACAAGCACCCTGTTCTTCACATGTAGAGGCAAGAAAGAGGCAGAATCGGTCCAATTCGGCCAGTCTGACAGTTAATGTGGTGGAGAGCAAAACAGCCGTTTCAGAGCGAGAGGATGCCTTTTTGCACATTTCGACTTAAAAAGGCCCTGTCCTCACTGAATATTGAGCTGCAATGTGTGATCTGGATCAGGTCTTATCATTACAAGCTCGCATGGGATGTGTAATGAGGGAAAAAGCATGATTTTTATCCTCCACGAGAGGGGCCCTGACACCGGCCCATTCATCCGGCCGAACGCGCACCCTCGCCGGCTTCCACTGCTCGGGCGAGCCGCTAGGATTGCTCTGCCCCACCGGTCCCGTTCCAAGCCAGCTACCTGCTCGAAACTGCACAATATGCTCACAAGCACCCTGTTCTTCACATGTAGAGGCAAGAAAGAGGCAGAATCGGTCCAATTCGGCCAGTCTGACCGTTAATGTGGTGGAGAGCAAAACAGCCGTTTCAGAGCGAGAGGATGCCTTTTTGCACATTTCGACTTAAAAAGGCCCTGTCCTCACTGAATATTGAGCTGCAATGTGTGATCTGGATCAGGTCTTATCATTACAAGCTCGCATGGGATGTGTAATGAGGGAAAAAGCATGATTTTTATCCTCCACGAGAGGGGCCCTGACACCGCCCCATTCATCCGGCCGAACGCGCACCCTCGCCGGCTTCCACTGCTCGGGCGAGCCGCTAGGATTGCTCTGCCCCACCGGTCCCGTTCCAAGCCAGCTACCTGCTCGAAACTGCACAATATGCTCACAAGCACCCTGTTCTTCACATGTAGAGGCAAGAAAGAGGCAGAATCGGTCCAATTCGGCCAGTCTGACCGTTAATGTGGTGGAGAGCAAAACAGCCGTTTCAGAGCGAGAGGATGCCTTTTTGCACATTTCGACTTAAAAAGGCCCTGTCCTCACTGAATATTGAGCTGCAATGTGTGATCTGGATCAGGTCTTATCATTACAAGCTCGCATGGGATGTGTAATGAGGGAAAAAGCATGATTTTTATCCTCCACGAGAGGGGCCCTGACACCGCCCCATTCATCCGGCCGAACGCGCACCCTCGCCGGCTTCCACTGCTCGGGCGAGCCGCTAGGATTGCTCTGCCCCACCGGTCCCGTTCCAAGCCAGCTACCTGCTCGAAACTGCACAATATGCTCACAAGCACCCTGTTCTTCACATGTAGAGGCAAGAAAGAGGCAGAATCGGTCCAATTCGGCCAGTCTGACCGTTAATGTGGTGGAGAGCAAAACAGCCGTTTCAGAGCGAGAGGATGCCTTTTTGCACATTTCGACTTAAAAAGGCCCTGTCCTCACTGAATATTGAGCTGCAATGTGTGATCTGGATCAGGTCTTATCATTACAAGCTCGCATGGGATGTGTAATGAGGGAAAAAGCATGATTTTTATCCTCCACGAGAGGGGCCCTGACACCGCCCCATTCATCCGGCCGAACGCGCACCCTCGCCGGCTTCCACTGCTCGGGCGAGCCGCTAGGATTGCTCTGCCCCACCGGTCCCGTTCCAAGCCAGCTACCTGCTCGAAACTGCACAATATGCTCACAAGCACCCTGTTCTTCACATGTAGAGGCAAGAAAGAGGCAGAATCGGTCCAATTCGGCCAGTCTGACCGTTAATGTGGTGGAGAGCAAAACAGCCGTTTCAGAGCGAGAGGATGCCTTTTTGCACATTTCGACTTAAAAAGGCCCTGTCCTCACTGAATATTGAGCTGCAATGTGTGATCTGGATCAGGTCTTATCATTACAAGCTCGCATGGGATGTGTAATGAGGGAAAAAGCATGATTTTTATCCTCCACGAGAGGGGCCCTGACACCGGCCCATTCATCCGGCCGAACGCGCACCCTCGCCGGCTTCCACTGCTCGGGCGAGCCGCTAGGATTGCTCTGCCCCACCGGTCCCGTTCCAAGCCAGCTACCTGCTCGAAACTGCACAATATGCTCACAAGCACCCTGTTCTTCACATGTAGAGGCAAGAAAGAGGCAGAATCGGTCCAATTCGGCCAGTCTGACCGTTAATGTGGTGGAGAGCAAAACAGCCGTTTCAGAGCGAGAGGATGCCTTTTTGCACATTTCGACTTAAAAAGGCCCTGTCCTCACTGAATATTGAGCTGCAATGTGTGATCTGGATCAGGTCTTATCATTACAAGCTCGCATGGGATGTGTAATGAGGGAAAAAGCATGATTTTTATCCTCCACGAGAGGGGCCCTGACACCGCCCCATTCATCCGGCCGAACGCGCACCCTCGCCGGCTTCCACTGCTCGGGCGAGCCGCTAGGATTGCTCTGCCCCACCGGTCCCGTTCCAAGCCAGCTACCTGCTCGAAACTGCACAATATGCTCACAAGCACCCTGTTCTTCACATGTAGAGGCAAGAAAGAGGCAGAATCGGTCCAATTCGGCCAGTCTGACCGTTAATGTGGTGGAGAGCAAAACAGCCGTTTCAGAGCGAGAGGATGCCTTTTTGCACATTTCGACTTAAAAAGGCCCTGTCCTCACTGAATATTGAGCTGCAATGTGTGATCTGGATCAGGTCTTATCATTACAAGCTCGCATGGGATGTGTAATGAGGGAAAAAGCATGATTTTTATCCTCCACGAGAGGGGCCCTGACACCGGCCCATTCATCCGGCCGAACGCGCACCCTCGCCGGCTTCCACTGCTCGGGCGAGCCGCTAGGATTGCTCTGCCCCACCGGTCCCGTTCCAAGCCAGCTACCTGCTCGAAACTGCACAATATGCTCACAAGCACCCTGTTCTTCACATGTAGAGGCAAGAAAGAGGCAGAATCGGTCCAATTCGGCCAGTCTGACCGTTAATGTGGTGGAGAGCAAAACAGCCGTTTCAGAGCGAGAGGATGCCTTTTTGCACATTTCGACTTAAAAAGGCCCTGTCCTCACTGAATATTGAGCTGCAATGTGTGATCTGGATCAGGTCTTATCATTACAAGCTCGCATGGGATGTGTAATGAGGGAAAAAGCATGATTTTTATCCTCCATGAGAGGGGCCCTGACACCGCCCCATTCATCCGGCCGAACGCGCACCCTCGCCGGCTTCCACTGCTCGGGCGAGCCGCTAGGATTGCTCTGCCCCACCGGTCCCGTTCCAAGCCAGCTACCTGCTCGAAACTGCACAATATGCTCACAAGCACCCTGTTCTTCACATGTAGAGGCAAGAAAGAGGCAGAATCGGTCCAATTCGGCCAGTCTGACCGTTAATGTGGTGGAGAGCAAAACAGCCGTTTCAGAGCGAGAGGATGCCTTTTTGCACATTTCGACTTAAAAAGGCCCTGTCCTCACTGAATATTGAGCTGCAATGTGTGATCTGGATCAGGTCTTATCATTACAAGCTCGCATGGGATGTGTAATGAGGGAAAAAGCATGATTTTTATCCTCCACGAGAGGGGCCCTGACACCGCCCCATTCATCCGGCCGAACGCGCACCCTCGCCGGCTTCCACTGCTCGGGCGAGCCGCTAGGATTGCTCTGCCCCACCGGTCCCGTTCCAAGCCAGCTACCTGCTCGAAACTGCACAATATGCTCACAAGCACCCTGTTCTTCACATGTAGAGGCAAGAAAGAGGCAGAATCGGTCCAATTCGGCCAGTCTGACCGTTAATGTGGTGGAGAGCAAAACAGCCGTTTCAGAGCGAGAGGATGCCTTTTTGCACATTTCGACTTAAAAAGGCCCTGTCCTCACTGAATATTGAGCTGCAATGTGTGATCTGGATCAGGTCTTATCATTACAAGCTCGCATGGGATGTGTAATGAGGGAAAAAGCATGATTTTTATCCTCCACGAGAGGGGCCCTGACACCGGCCCATTCATCCGGCCGAACGCGCACCCTCGCCGGCTTCCACTGCTCGGGCGAGCCGCTAGGATTGCTCTGCCCCACCGGTCCCGTTCCAAGCCAGCTACCTGCTCGAAACTGCACAATATGCTCACAAGCACCCTGTTCTTCACATGTAGAGGCAAGAAAGAGGCAGAATCGGTCCAATTCGGCCAGTCTGACCGTTAATGTGGTGGAGAGCAAAACAGCCGTTTCAGAGCGAGAGGATGCCTTTTTGCACATTTCGACTTAAAAAGGCCCTGTCCTCACTGAATATTGAGCTGCAATGTGTGATCTGGATCAGGTCTTATCATTACAAGCTCGCATGGGATGTGTAATGAGGGAAAAAGCATGATTTTTATCCTCCACGAGAGGGGCCCTGACACCGCCCCATTCATCCGGCCGAACGCGCACCCTCGCCGGCTTCCACTGCTCGGGCGAGCCGCTAGGATTGCTCTGCCCCACCGGTCCCGTTCCAAGCCAGCTACCTGCTCGAAACTGCACAATATGCTCACAAGCACCCTGTTCTTCACATGTAGAGGCAAGAAAGAGGCAGAATCGGTCCAATTCGGCCAGTCTGACCGTTAATGTGGTGGAGAGCAAAACAGCCGTTTCAGAGCGAGAGGATGCCTTTTTGCACATTTCGACTTAAAAAGGCCCTGTCCTCACTGAATATTGAGCTGCAATGTGTGATCTGGATCAGGTCTTATCATTACAAGCTCGCATGGGATGTGTAATGAGGGAAAAAGCATGATTTTTATCCTCCACGAGAGGGGCCCTGACACCGGCCCATTCATCCGGCCGAACGCGCACCCTCGCCGGCTTCCACTGCTCGGGCGAGCCGCTAGGATTGCTCTGCCCCACCGGTCCCGTTCCAAGCCAGCTACCTGCTCGAAACTGCACAATATGCTCACAAGCACCCTGTTCTTCACATGTAGAGGCAAGAAAGAGGCAGAATCGGTCCAATTCGGCCAGTCTGACCGTTAATGTGGTGGAGAGCAAAACAGCCGTTTCAGAGCGAGAGGATGCCTTTTTGCACATTTCGACTTAAAAAGGCCCTGTCCTCACTGAATATTGAGCTGCAATGTGTGATCTGGATCAGGTCTTATCATTACAAGCTCGCATGGGATGTGTAATGAGGGAAAAAGCATGATTTTTATCCTCCACGAGAGGGGCCCTGACACCGGCCCATTCATCCGGCCGAACGCGCACCCTCGCCGGCTTCCACTGCTCGGGCGAGCCGCTAGGATTGCTCTGCCCCACCGGTCCCGTTCCAAACCAGCTACCTGC
Source organism: Chelon labrosus (assembly GCF_963514085.1). Classification (NCBI taxonomy): domain Eukaryota; kingdom Metazoa; phylum Chordata; class Actinopteri; order Mugiliformes; family Mugilidae; genus Chelon; species Chelon labrosus. Next base: position 16,177 of record NW_028181507.1, read on the forward strand.
TCGAAACTGCACAATATGCTCACAAGCACCCTGTTCTTCACATGTAGAGGCAAGAAAGAGGCAGAATCGGTCCAATTCGGCCAGTCTGACCGTTAATGTGGTGGAGAGCAAAACAGCCGTTTCAGAGCGAGAGGATGCCTTTTTGCACATTTCGACTTAAAAAGGCCCTGTCCTCACTGAATATTGAGCTGCAATGTGTGATCTGGATCAGGTCTTATCATTACAAGCTCGCATGGGATGTGTAATGAGGGAAAAAGCATGATTTTTATCCTCCACGAGAGGGGCCCTGACACCGGCCCATTCATCCGGCCGAACGCGCACCCTCGCCGGCTTCCACTGCTCGGGCGAGCCGCTAGGATTGCTCTGCCCCACCGGTCCCGTTCCAAACCAGCTACCTGCTCGAAACTGCACAATATGCTCACAAGCACCCTGTTCTTCACATGTAGAGGCAAGAAAGAGGCAGAATCGGTCCAATTCGGCCAGTCTGACAGTTAATGTGGTGGAGAGCAAAACAGCCGTTTCAGAGCGAGAGGATGCCTTTTTGCACATTTCGACTTAAAAAGGCCCTGTCCTCACTGAATATTGAGCTGCAATGTGTGATCTGGATCAGGTCTTATCATTACAAGCTCGCATGGGATGTGTAATGAGGGAAAAAGCATGATTTTTATCCTCCACGAGAGGGGCCCTGACACCGGCCCATTCATCCGGCCGAACGCGCACCCTCGCCGGCTTCCACTGCTCGGGCGAGCCGCTAGGATTGCTCTGCCCCACCGGTCCCGTTCCAAGCCAGCTACCTGCTCGAAACTGCACAATATGCTCACAAGCACCCTGTTCTTCACATGTAGAGGCAAGAAAGAGGCAGAATCGGTCCAATTCGGCCAGTCTGACCGTTAATGTGGTGGAGAGCAAAACAGCCGTTTCAGAGCGAGAGGATGCCTTTTTGCACATTTCGACTTAAAAAGGCCCTGTCCTCACTGAATATTGAGCTGCAATGTGTGATCTGGATCAGGTCTTATCATTACAAGCTCGCATGGGATGTGTAATGAGGGAAAAAGCATGATTTTTATCCTCCACGAGAGGGGCCCTGACACCGGCCCATTCATCCGGCCGAACGCGCACCCTCGCCGGCTTCCACTGCTCGGGCGAGCCGCTAGGATTGCTCTGCCCCACCGGTCCCGTTCCAAGCCAGCTACCTGCTCGAAACTGCACAATATGCTCACAAGCACCCTGTTCTTCACATGTAGAGGCAAGAAAGAGGCAGAATCGGTCCAATTCGGCCAGTCTGACCGTTAATGTGGTGGAGAGCAAAACAGCCGTTTCAGAGCGAGAGGATGCCTTTTTGCACATTTCGACTTAAAAAGGCCCTGTCCTCACTGAATATTGAGCTGCAATGTGTGATCTGGATCAGGTCTTATCATTACAAGCTCGCATGGGATGTGTAATGAGGGAAAAAGCATGATTTTTATCCTCCACGAGAGGGGCCCTGACACCGCCCCATTCATCCGGCCGAACGCGCACCCTCGCCGGCTTCCACTGCTCGGGCGAGCCGCTAGGATTGCTCTGCCCCACCGGTCCCGTTCCAAGCCAGCTACCTGCTCGAAACTGCACAATATGCTCACAAGCACCCTGTTCTTCACATGTAGAGGCAAGAAAGAGGCAGAATCGGTCCAATTCGGCCAGTCTGACCGTTAATGTGGTGGAGAGCAAAACAGCCGTTTCAGAGCGAGAGGATGCCTTTTTGCACATTTCGACTTAAAAAGGCCCTGTCCTCACTGAATATTGAGCTGCAATGTGTGATCTGGATCAGGTCTTATCATTACAAGCTCGCATGGGATGTGTAATGAGGGAAAAAGCATGATTTTTATCCTCCACGAGAGGGGCCCTGACACCGCCCCATTCATCCGGCCGAACGCGCACCCTCGCCGGCTTCCACTGCTCGGGCGAGCCGCTAGGATTGCTCTGCCCCACCGGTCCCGTTCCAAGCCAGCTACCTGCTCGAAACTGCACAATATGCTCACAAGCACCCTGTTCTTCACATGTAGAGGCAAGAAAGAGGCAGAATCGGTCCAATTCGGCCAGTCTGACAGTTAATGTGGTGGAGAGCAAAACAGCCGTTTCAGAGCGAGAGGATGCCTTTTTGCACATTTCGACTTAAAAAGGCCCTGTCCTCACTGAATATTGAGCTGCAATGTGTGATCTGGATCAGGTCTTATCATTACAAGCTCGCATGGGATGTGTAATGAGGGAAAAAGCATGATTTTTATCCTCCACGAGAGGGGCCCTGACACCGGCCCATTCATCCGGCCGAACGCGCACCCTCGCCGGCTTCCACTGCTCGGGCGAGCCGCTAGGATTGCTCTGCCCCACCGGTCCCGTTCCAAGCCAGCTACCTGCTCGAAACTGCACAATATGCTCACAAGCACCCTGTTCTTCACATGTAGAGGCAAGAAAGAGGCAGAATCGGTCCAATTCGGCCAGTCTGACCGTTAATGTGGTGGAGAGCAAAACAGCCGTTTCAGAGCGAGAGGATGCCTTTTTGCACATTTCGACTTAAAAAGGCCCTGTCCTCACTGAATATTGAGCTGCAATGTGTGATCTGGATCAGGTCTTATCATTACAAGCTCGCATGGGATGTGTAATGAGGGAAAAAGCATGATTTTTATCCTCCACGAGAGGGGCCCTGACACCGGCCCATTCATCCGGCCGAACGCGCACCCTCGCCGGCTTCCACTGCTCGGGCGAGCCGCTAGGATTGCTCTGCCCCACCGGTCCCGTTCCAAACCAGCTACCTGCTCGAAACTGCACAATATGCTCACAAGCACCCTGTTCTTCACATGTAGAGGCAAGAAAGAGGCAGAATCGGTCCAATTCGGCCAGTCTGACCGTTAATGTGGTGGAGAGCAAAACAGCCGTTTCAGAGCGAGAGGATGCCTTTTTGCACATTTCGACTTAAAAAGGCCCTGTCCTCACTGAATATTGAGCTGCAATGTGTGATCTGGATCAGGTCTTATCATTACAAGCTCGCATGGGATGTGTAATGAGGGAAAAAGCATGATTTTATCCTCCACGAGAGGGGCCCTGACACCGGCCCATTCATCCGGCCGAACGCGCACCCTCGCCGGCTTCCACTGCTCGGGCGAGCCGCTAGGATTGCTCTGCCCCACCGGTCCCGTTCCAAACCAGCTACCTGCTCGAAACTGCACAATATGCTCACAAGCACCCTGTTCTTCACATGTAGAGGCAAGAAAGAGGCAGAATCGGTCCAATTCGGCCAGTCTGACAGTTAATGTGGTGGAGAGCAAAACAGCCGTTTCAGAGCGAGAGGATGCCTTTTTGCACATTTCGACTTAAAAGGCCCTGTCCTCACTGAATATTGAGCTGCAATGTGTGATCTGGATCAGGTCTTATCATTACAAGCTCGCATGGGATGTGTAATGAGGGAAAAAGCATGATTTTTATCCTCCACGAGAGGGGCCCTGACACCGGCCCATTCATCCGGCCGAACGCGCACCCTCGCCGGCTTCCACTGCTCGGGCGAGCCGCTAGGATTGCTCTGCCCCACCGGTCCCGTTCCAAGCCAGCTACCTGCTCGAAACTGCACAATATGCTCACAAGCACCCTGTTCTTCACATGTAGAGGCAAGAAAGAGGCAGAATCGGTCCAATTCGGCCAGTCTGACCGTTAATGTGGTGGAGAGCAAAACAGCCGTTTCAGAGCGAGAGGATGCCTTTTTGCACATTTCGACTTAAAAAGGCCCTGTCCTCACTGAATATTGAGCTGCAATGTGTGATCTGGATCAGGTCTTATCATTACAAGCTCGCATGGGATGTGTAATGAGGGAAAAAGCATGATTTTTATCCTCCACGAGAGGGGCCCTGACACCGGCCCATTCATCCGGCCGAACGCGCACCCTCGCCGGCTTCCACTGCTCGGGCGAGCCGCTAGGATTGCTCTGCCCCACCGGTCCCGTTCCAAGCCAGCTACCTGCTCGAAACTGCACAATATGCTCACAAGCACCCTGTTCTTCACATGTAGAGGCAAGAAAGAGGCAGAATCGGTCCAATTCGGCCAGTCTGACCGTTAATGTGGTGGAGAGCAAAACAGCCGTTTCAGAGCGAGAGGATGCCTTTTTGCACATTTCGACTTAAAAAGGCCCTGTCCTCACTGAATATTGAGCTGCAATGTGTGATCTGGATCAGGTCTTATCATTACAAGCTCGCATGGGATGTGTAATGAGGGAAAAAGCATGATTTTTATCCTCCACGAGAGGGGCCCTGACACCGCCCCATTCATCCGGCCGAACGCGCACCCTCGCCGGCTTCCACTGCTCGGGCGAGCCGCTAGGATTGCTCTGCCCCACCGGTCCGTTCCAAGCCAGCTACCTGCTCGAAACTGCACAATATGCTCACAAGCACCCTGTTCTTCACATGTAGAGGCAAGAAAGAGGCAGAATCGGTCCAATTCGGCCAGTCTGACCGTTAATGTGGTGGAGAGCAAAACAGCCGTTTCAGAGCGAGAGGATGCCTTTTTGCACATTTCGACTTAAAAAGGCCCTGTCCTCACTGAATATTGAGCTGCAATGTGTGATCTGGATCAGGTCTTATCATTACAAGCTCGCATGGGATGTGTAATGAGGGAAAAAGCATGATTTTTATCCTCCACGAGAGGGGCCCTGACACCGCCCCATTCATCCGGCCGAACGCGCACCCTCGCCGGCTTCCACTGCTCGGGCGAGCCGCTAGGATTGCTCTGCCCCACCGGTCCCGTTCCAAGCCAGCTACCTGCTCGAAACTGCACAATATGCTCACAAGCACCCTGTTCTTCACATGTAGAGGCAAGAAAGAGGCAGAATCGGTCCAATTCGGCCAGTCTGACAGTTAATGTGGTGGAGAGCAAAACAGCCGTTTCAGAGCGAGAGGATGCCTTTTTGCACATTTCGACTTAAAAAGGCCCTGTCCTCACTGAATATTGAGCTGCAATGTGTGATCTGGATCAGGTCTTATCATTACAAGCTCGCATGGGATGTGTAATGAGGGAAAAAGCATGATTTTTATCCTCCACGAGAGGGGCCCTGACACCGGCCCATTCATCCGGCCGAACGCGCACCCTCGCCGGCTTCCACTGCTCGGGCGAGCCGCTAGGATTGCTCTGCCCCACCGGTCCCGTTCCAAGCCAGCTACCTGCTCGAAACTGCACAATATGCTCACAAGCACCCTGTTCTTCACATGTAGAGGCAAGAAAGAGGCAGAATCGGTCCAATTCGGCCAGTCTGACAGTTAATGTGGTGGAGAGCAAAACAGCCGTTTCAGAGCGAGAGGATGCCTTTTTGCACATTTCGACTTAAAAAGGCCCTGTCCTCACTGAATATTGAGCTGCAATGTGTGATCTGGATCAGGTCTTATCATTACAAGCTCGCATGGGATGTGTAATGAGGGAAAAAGCATGATTTTTATCCTCCACGAGAGGGGCCCTGACACCGGCCCATTCATCCGGCCGAACGCGCACCCTCGCCGGCTTCCACTGCTCGGGCGAGCCGCTAGGATTGCTCTGCCCCACCGGTCCCGTTCCAAGCCAGCTACCTGCTCGAAACTGCACAATATGCTCACAAGCACCCTGTTCTTCACATGTAGAGGCAAGAAAGAGGCAGAATCGGTCCAATTCGGCCAGTCTGACCGTTAATGTGGTGGAGAGCAAAACAGCCGTTTCAGAGCGAGAGGATGCCTTTTTGCACATTTCGACTTAAAAAGGCCCTGTCCTCACTGAATATTGAGCTGCAATGTGTGATCTGGATCAGGTCTTATCATTACAAGCTCGCATGGGATGTGTAATGAGGGAAAAAGCATGATTTTTATCCTCCACGAGAGGGGCCCTGACACCGGCCCATTCATCCGGCCGAACGCGCACCCTCGCCGGCTTCCACTGCTCGGGCGAGCCGCTAGGATTGCTCTGCCCCACCGGTCCCGTTCCAAGCCAGCTACCTGCTCGAAACTGCACAATATGCTCACAAGCACCCTGTTCTTCACATGTAGAGGCAAGAAAGAGGCAGAATCGGTCCAATTCGGCCAGTCTGACCGTTAATGTGGTGGAGAGCAAAACAGCCGTTTCAGAGCGAGAGGATGCCTTTTTGCACATTTCGACTTAAAAAGGCCCTGTCCTCACTGAATATTGAGCTGCAATGTGTGATCTGGATCAGGTCTTATCATTACAAGCTCGCATGGGATGTGTAATGAGGGAAAAAGCATGATTTTTATCCTCCACGAGAGGGGCCCTGACACCGGCCCATTCATCCGGCCGAACGCGCACCCTCGCCGGCTTCCACTGCTCGGGCGAGCCGCTAGGATTGCTCTGCCCCACCGGTCCCGTTCCAAGCCAGCTACCTGCTCGAAACTGCACAATATGCTCACAAGCACCCTGTTCTTCACATGTAGAGGCAAGAAAGAGGCAGAATCGGTCCAATTCGGCCAGTCTGACCGTTAATGTGGTGGAGAGCAAAACAGCCGTTTCAGAGCGAGAGGATGCCTTTTTGCACATTTCGACTTAAAAAGGCCCTGTCCTCACTGAATATTGAGCTGCAATGTGTGATCTGGATCAGGTCTTATCATTACAAGCTCGCATGGGATGTGTAATGAGGGAAAAAGCATGATTTTTATCCTCCACGAGAGGGGCCCTGACACCGCCCCATTCATCCGGCCGAACGCGCACCCTCGCCGGCTTCCACTGCTCGGGCGAGCCGCTAGGATTGCTCTGCCCCACCGGTCCCGTTCCAAGCCAGCTACCTGCTCGAAACTGCACAATATGCTCACAAGCACCCTGTTCTTCACATGTAGAGGCAAGAAAGAGGCAGAATCGGTCCAATTCGGCCAGTCTGACAGTTAATGTGGTGGAGAGCAAAACAGCCGTTTCAGAGCGAGAGGATGCCTTTTTGCACATTTCGACTTAAAAAGGCCCTGTCCTCACTGAATATTGAGCTGCAATGTGTGATCTGGATCAGGTCTTATCATTACAAGCTCGCATGGGATGTGTAATGAGGGAAAAAGCATGATTTTTATCCTCCACGAGAGGGGCCCTGACACCGGCCCATTCATCCGGCCGAACGCGCACCCTCGCCGGCTTCCACTGCTCGGGCGAGCCGCTAGGATTGCTCTGCCCCACCGGTCCCGTTCCAAGCCAGCTACCTGCTCGAAACTGCACAATATGCTCACAAGCACCCTGTTCTTCACATGTAGAGGCAAGAAAGAGGCAGAATCGGTCCAATTCGGCCAGTCTGACCGTTAATGTGGTGGAGAGCAAAACAGCCGTTTCAGAGCGAGAGGATGCCTTTTTGCACATTTCGACTTAAAAAGGCCCTGTCCTCACTGAATATTGAGCTGCAATGTGTGATCTGGATCAGGTCTTATCATTACAAGCTCGCATGGGATGTGTAATGAGGGAAAAAGCATGATTTTTATCCTCCACGAGAGGGGCCCTGACACCGCCCATTCATCCGGCCGAACGCGCACCCTCGCCGGCTTCCACTGCTCGGGCGAGCCGCTAGGATTGCTCTGCCCCACCGGTCCCGTTCCAAGCCAGCTACCTGCTCGAAACTGCACAATATGCTCACAAGCACCCTGTTCTTCACATGTAGAGGCAAGAAAGAGGCAGAATCGGTCCAATTCGGCCAGTCTGACCGTTAATGTGGTGGAGAGCAAAACAGCCGTTTCAGAGCGAGAGGATGCCTTTTTGCACATTTCGACTTAAAAAGGCCCTGTCCTCACTGAATATTGAGCTGCAATGTGTGATCTGGATCAGGTCTTATCATTACAAGCTCGCATGGGATGTGTAATGAGGGAAAAAGCATGATTTTTATCCTCCACGAGAGGGGCCCTGACACCGGCCCATTCATCCGGCCGAACGCGCACCCTCGCCGGCTTCCACTGCTCGGGCGAGCCGCTAGGATTGCTCTGCCCCACCGGTCCCGTTCCAAGCCAGCTACCTGCTCGAAACTGCACAATATGCTCACAAGCACCCTGTTCTTCACATGTAGAGGCAAGAAAGAGGCAGAATCGGTCCAATTCGGCCAGTCTGACCGTTAATGTGGTGGAGAGCAAAACAGCCGTTTCAGAGCGAGAGGATGCCTTTTTGCACATTTCGACTTAAAAAGGCCCTGTCCTCACTGAATATTGAGCTGCAATGTGTGATCTGGATCAGGTCTTATCATTACAAGCTCGCATGGGATGTGTAATGAGGGAAAAAGCATGATTTTTATCCTCCACGAGAGGGGCCCTGACACCGCCCATTCATCCGGCCGAACGCGCACCCTCGCCGGCTTCCACTGCTCGGGCGAGCCGCTAGGATTGCTCTGCCCCACCGGTCCCGTTCCAAGCCAGCTACCTGCTCGAAACTGCACAATATGCTCACAAGCACCCTGTTCTTCACATGTAGAGGCAAGAAAGAGGCAGAATCGGTCCAATTCGGCCAGTCTGACCGTTAATGTGGTGGAGAGCAAAACAGCCGTTTCAGAGCGAGAGGATGCCTTTTTGCACATTTCGACTTAAAAAGGCCCTGTCCTCACTGAATATTGAGCTGCAATGTGTGATCTGGATCAGGTCTTATCATTACAAGCTCGCATGGGATGTGTAATGAGGGAAAAAGCATGATTTTTATCCTCCACGAGAGGGGCCCTGACACCGGCCCATTCATCCGGCCGAACGCGCACCCTCGCCGGCTTCCACTGCTCGGGCGAGCCGCTAGGATTGCTCTGCCCCACCGGTCCCGTTCCAAGCCAGCTACCTGCTCGAAACTGCACAATATGCTCACAAGCACCCTGTTCTTCACATGTAGAGGCAAGAAAGAGGCAGAATCGGTCCAATTCGGCCAGTCTGACCGTTAATGTGGTGGAGAGCAAAACAGCCGTTTCAGAGCGAGAGGATGCCTTTTTGCACATTTCGACTTAAAAAGGCCCTGTCCTCACTGAATATTGAGCTGCAATGTGTGATCTGGATCAGGTCTTATCATTACAAGCTCGCATGGGATGTGTAATGAGGGAAAAAGCATGATTTTTATCCTCCACGAGAGGGGCCCTGACACCGGCCCCATTCATCCGGCCGAACGCGCACCCTCGCCGGCTTCCACTGCTCGGGCGAGCCGCTAGGATTGCTCTGCCCCACCGGTCCCGTTCCAAGCCAGCTACCTGCTCGAAACTGCACAATATGCTCACAAGCACCCTGTTCTTCACATGTAGAGGCAAGAAAGAGGCAGAATCGGTCCAATTCGGCCAGTCTGACCGTTAATGTGGTGGAGAGCAAAACAGCCGTTTCAGAGCGAGAGGATGCCTTTTTGCACATTTCGACTTAAAAAGGCCCTGTCCTCACTGAATATTGAGCTGCAATGTGTGATCTGGATCAGGTCTTATCATTACAAGCTCGCATGGGATGTGTAATGAGGGAAAAAGCATGATTTTTATCCTCCACGAGAGGGGCCCTGACACCGGCCCATTCATCCGGCCGAACGCGCACCCTCGCCGGCTTCCACTGCTCGGGCGAGCCGCTAGGATTGCTCTGCCCCACCGGTCCCGTTCCAAGCCAGCTACCTGCTCGAAACTGCACAATATGCTCACAAGCACCCTGTTCTTCACATGTAGAGGCAAGAAAGAGGCAGAATCGGTCCAATTCGGCCAGTCTGACCGTTAATGTGGTGGAGAGCAAAACAGCCGTTTCAGAGCGAGAGGATGCCTTTTTGCACATTTCGACTTAAAAAGGCCCTGTCCTCACTGAATATTGAGCTGCAATGTGTGATCTGGATCAGGTCTTATCATTACAAGCTCGCATGGGATGTGTAATGAGGAAAAAGCATGATTTTTATCCTCCACGAGAGGGGCCCTGACACCGGCCCATTCATCCGGCCGAACGCGCACCCTCGCCGGCTTCCACTGCTCGGGCGAGCCGCTAGGATTGCTCTGCCCCACCGGTCCCGTTCCAAGCCAGCTACCTGCTCGAAACTGCACAATATGCTCACAAGCACCCTGTTCTTCACATGTAGAGGCAAGAAAGAGGCAGAATCGGTCCAATTCGGCCAGTCTGACAGTTAATGTGGTGGAGAGCAAAACAGCCGTTTCAGAGCGAGAGGATGCCTTTTTGCACATTTCGACTTAAAAAGGCCCTGTCCTCACTGAATATTGAGCTGCAATGTGTGATCTGGATCAGGTCTTATCATTACAAGCTCGCATGGGATGTGTAATGAGGGAAAAAGCATGATTTTTATCCTCCACGAGAGGGGCCCTGACACCGGCCCATTCATCCGGCCGAACGCGCACCCTCGCCGGCTTCCACTGCTCGGGCGAGCCGCTAGGATTGCTCTGCCCACCGGTCCCGTTCCAAGCCAGCTACCTGCTCGAAACTGCACAATATGCTCACAAGCACCCTGTTCTTCACATGTAGAGGCAAGAAAGAGGCAGAATCGGTCCAATTCGGCCAGTCTGACCGTTAATGTGGTGGAGAGCAAAACAGCCGTTTCAGAGCGAGAGGATGCCTTTTTGCACATTTCGACTTAAAAGGCCCTGTCCTCACTGAATATTGAGCTGCAATGTGTGATCTGGATCAGGTCTTATCATTACAAGCTCGCATGGGATGTGTAATGAGGGAAAAAGCATGATTTTTATCCTCCACGAGAGGGGCCCTGACACCGCCCATTCATCCGGCCGAACGCGCACCCTCGCCGGCTTCCAC
>NW_028181506.1:0-14000 GCF_963514085.1 Chelon labrosus
ACTCTGAAAGAGATGACTGGCTGAACACACACAGGGCAAACTACTCTGGTTTGTACAAGAAACACAGGCCAACACATCTGATGTTATACACTGCCTGGTCAAAAAAAAAGTCACCACCTGGATTTAACTAAGCAAATAGGTAGGAGCCTCCTATTGGATAATTACTGCATCTTTCAGCCGGCAACAAGTTATTAAACCCCAAATTATGTAATGAGTATCTTCTCATTTCTTAAACAACCATGTCTAAAGACACATCCTGTGGTCGTGGAAAAGATGTTAGTCTGTTTGAGAAGGGTCAAATCATTGGCATGCATCAAGCAGAGAAAACATCTAAGGAGATTGTAGAAACTACTAAAACTGGGTTAAGAACTGTCCAACGCATTATTAAAAACTGGAAGGATAGTGGAGAACCATCGTCTATGAGGAAGAAATGTGGTTGGAAAAAAATCCTGATTGATTGTTGTTTGGTGAAACCAAATGGAGAAAAAAAACAACAGTAGAACTCAGGGCTATGTTTAATAGTGAAAGTAAGAACATTTCCACACGTACAATGTGAAGGGAACTCAAGGGATTGGGACTGAACAGCTGTTTAGCCTTAAGAAAACCACTAATCAGTGAGGCTAACTGGAAAAAAAGGCTTCAGTTTGCTAGGGAGCATAAAGATTGGACTCTGGAGCAATGGAAGAAGGTCATGTGGTCTGATGAGTCCAGATTTACCCTGTTCCAGAGTGATGGGGGTGATGCACCCATCATGCCTAGTGTCTACTGTACAAACCTGTGGGGGCAGTGCTATGATCTGGGGTTGCTGCAGTTGCTCAGGTCTAGGTTCAGCAACATTATGTTGCCCAAAGAATGAGGTCAGCTGACTACCTGAATATACTGAATGACCAGGTTATTCCATCAATGGATCATATTCCAAGATGACAATGTCAGGATTCATGGGGCTCAGATTGTGAAAGAGTGGTTCAGGGAGCATGAGACATCATTTTCACACATGGATTGGCCACCACAGAGTCCAGACCTTAACCCCATTGAGAATCTTTGGGATGTGCTGGAGAAGGCTTTGTGCAGTGGTCAGACTCTCCCATCATCAATACAAGATCTTGGTGGAAAATGAATGAAACACTGGATGGAAATAAATCTGGTGACATTGGAGAAGATTATGGAAACAATTCCTATTGCACATTAGGTGCACATTTAATTGTTATCACATTCTGTCTGTAATCTTTAAATTGCAGTCTGTTGATTCATGAATGATGGACTGACTGAAGCAATGTCCACGTCTTGTCATGGTATTGTCTTTTTCTTTTGGGTCCTATGGTTTTTATTTCGTAAAGTTCTTCTTTGCTGTTTCTTTACTCCCTCCTTTGATTGGTTGATTGGTTTCTCCTTGTGTGCTCCGCCCTCATTAGCTTCACCTGTGTCTCGTTAGCCCCGCCCCCTTCCGTCCATGTGTGCTTATATAGCCCTGCCTTTCCCTTCGTACTCTGTCAAGTTGTGTGTTCATCTTGTTGCCTGCTCTTTCCTTTCTTTCCCTTAGTATCTTGCATTTGTGTCTTCCCTCCTTTGCTGCTATTTGTATTTGCTGAAAAATCAAACAGGGCCATGGAAAATACTCAAAAGACCATCATACCATGACAGTCCAGTTGACCATGTTTCAGTTTTTTGGGTATACCCAGAACCTTCACAGACAATGAGCAGTGATAAGTGTGTCCTGGACTCTACCAAACACTTTCTACAGCAAGAGGGAGCTTCTTCAATGAGCCTTGAGTTTTAATTTCATGAGTGTAATTTAGAATAATGTGGTTTATATTTTCCACAGTATTAAAAACTGATATTAAAGCCAATTGACTCTCTCACTTTTCTCTCTGAGCTCAAGCTAAACAGATTGAGACATAATTTATCTGAATCTAAAGGCCACACAGTCTGTTTCCCTTTTGTTGATCGTCAGACATGGGTGCAACCTGGGTTGTGCTTTGATTGGGGAGTTCAGGCTTACCTCTGGGAAAGTTAATTGGCATTCACTCCTCTTTTGCCAGCTCAGCAGTTTGAATACAGAGTCAAAGGCCCATTGATCTGAGATGAAAGGTTCCATCGTGGCAATGCAAGATAATTAGAGGATTAAGGCGGATGGCGTTAGATGGAACTATGGGTCGCATGGTTGAGGTTACCGATCTGAACCTGGGCAGTAAACCTTTTCTGTATTCCCACTGAGATGCTAATTTAGCTAATTTGAGAAATGCTTACATGTGAGAGAATGATTTTAAATTGCACATGTAGGTGAAACAAACAGTGAGCAATGACAAGAGTGGCTTTGTCTCATCTGTGGGGAGAAAGCAAACTCCCCTGGCTGTTAATTTTCCCATTAATCTGATTAAATTATTCCCAATAGCCTTTTCATTTTATGGTTTGTCTCTCTGCTGCGGTGATTCCTGCAGTGTAACTTTGCATTAGAGCTTTTATCCAATCATATTCCAGCCGCCATGTGTTGCCAGGGCCTTGAATGCATTTTCATTTAAGCCAAGCTCGCGGTTCATGTTCAAGCTACACAAGCAAATCATCCCCGTTAATGTTTTGATAGCTATTTTTTTAACCCAAGATGGCGGAAGGAGGACAGGCTATCGACTTAGTTGCAAATTTCTTCGAAAAACATTTTCACAACGGACTTTGAAGGAAAAGATGGATATTGTGAGGAAAGGGCACCCAACCCCCAAGCTAGTTAGCCTGAACCAGCCAGGGAAAGGGTGTGTCCACCACATTCAGGTCAGCAACTATGAGCGCTATGAGGAGAACTCTAAATAGTTCTGTTGAGTAAAATGAATTATATTTACATCTGTTATGTATATTTTTGCCATTTTATTGGTTCGACATTGGTTCTTCTGCTGACGTATGTGGTGCTGGTGGCTGCAGCGAGTGAGAGGAGACTTTTTGAATTGTTTTAAGTGATTTTCTTGTTTTAGTAATGGCATGATTCTCGCTATATGAGATACGATGCAACGTCCTGTTTTATTGCGTATCCGTATGATGTTGATGGTTTCTATAGCAGTGTTTCTATAGCGTCATAGCGATCGTATTCATTTTGAATGAGGTTGGAGGTCATTGAAGGCCTAGGTGGAAAATACACGGCCCGCCACTGCATTTAGCTGTAGCTATTCAGTCCTTTTAAAGTTATTTTAATATATTTACATCAGAAGCAACAGCAGAAGCCATGGGCAACAATTTCAACTCCACAGTGCTCAGATCACGTGCATGTCTACAATTTGTTTGGCAGATCTTTGCTGGAGCATAATCAGCTCCCAACGGAGAGACCAAATATTTGTATGTTGGGAAGTTTTCCAAGGTGATTTACCAGTGGAATAAGTGTAGATGTGAATGGTTCAGAGTCTTCGAGGTGTTTGCTTTATGCCTTCAGCCACATTTCCTCAAACTCATGCTGTTTTAAGATACATTTACTGCTACCTGCAGTCCTCCAACAAAAACTTTCTGCAAAGCTGCTCATCTATTGTGTTGTAATTAATTTTTTTAAGCTTCAAAAGTTTGAACAATAGCCTGTTTTAATTACATGATGTCATCTTAACACGAATATGCTGGCAGGTTGTGGAAAAGAAACGCTAACGAGCGAGGAAATGAGGAAGCCAACCTGGAAGACGAGACGGACGCTTGGCATGTGCACAGGGCGAGCTATTTCTGACGGATTAATTGCCACTATCTTGAGTTCTCTTAATTTGTGATGCAGAATGGATGGGTTGATGTGTGTGGTGGTGGTGGAGGGGGGCAGGGAGGAAAGTAAAGGAAGACATAATTGCATGTTTCCCCAGACAGACAGTTTGTCTGTAGGTGTAGTCAGGTAGGAGCCTCCATCACGTCACCCCTGTGTGGCCGGCATTCAAATAAAACAATACACAGAAACCCTTCACAGCAGACCTGTGTCTTCACCGGGGGATCTCCCATGATGCACTTGGCTATCCTGTATTATTATTATTATTACATCCCTGTGTTTTTCTGCAGCGAGCAGCAGCGTTGGCTTCCATCCAGTTAAGAACGATAATAGCAACCGCCTTGTGTCAGCTTTCATGAGTCAACAGGAGGCTGCCACCTGTGAAGACGTTCTGCATTTTAATTTCCTCCCTCCGTTCGTTGGGGCTGCAGCTCGCCGTCCAGCTGTCTCTCCTTCCAGAGCTCTCCGGCGGTGAAGGGTGAACGCCTGCAGACGCTGATAACGGCTCCAGGCTCGCCGACAGGCATCCATATGCCGGTGGGGAGGTCTGTCAGTCAAGATAACGCTCTCGTTTCCTCTTGTCCTCGAATCCTTCCTTGCTCCCAGAGAGGGAGACCCTGAGACTGGGAGCCTGGGCTCTCTGTGTAACACTCAGTGAAACTCCAACACGTGTCAAACTTCACAGAAATCTAGTTTAGTAACGTCAGTCAGGATAATGCACAGAAAAGAAGCTGTATGATTCAGATCATTTGAGTTTGTAAAAGCATTATTAGTTTAGTTTATACACAGAAATCCTCGATACGAGATGTTTGGTCTTAATAAAAACTTCCAGTAACAGAAAATGTGACGATATTACAGCCGGTGATGATTAACAACCGTCATGGTGTTGAATTTTGAATGTTTTCTGGTGTTTCCTGATTTATTTTGTTATGAGTTTTCTTGTTGGATTGAAGTCTTACTTCCTGTCTGTCTGGGATTCCACTCACCTGTCTTGCCTTTTTCTCTGGGTGCTCCTCCCCTCCTCCCCTCGTTGGTCTCACCTGTCTCTGGTTATTCCATCAGCCATTGTGTGTGTGTCTGTGTGAGTGCATGTATCTCTGGCTTCCCATTTGTCATTGAACTTTTTCAATGACACCTGTTTCTTTTGGGTTTGCGAGTTTGGACTTCCCTGTCATCCGTGCAGCGACTTAAGTTCTGGTTTTTGAGTTTTTATTAAAGTCATTTTCTTGCCTGCTCCTGCCTCCCTTCAGTGTCTCGGTCCGACTTCACCAGAAATGTGACAACAACAAGCTTTAGTTTCAAAGCTGTAACTGTGAGAACGTTGTGTTGTGTCTGTTTGCTCCAGTGAGCTGTGACTGACATGAAAGTCGTGTATCTCCAAAGCATAAACCTTAAATAAGGTTTCTGACAGAAACGACAGGCAGAGATAACGTTCAGCTGACAGATGATTCCAAATCGCATTAGCCATGTTTATATGGATGATATATAAATAATAATCTGAAGGAAACTTCCTCATATCTTCAATTAGAACAGACTGATCAGGAGGATTTTAATCAGATTGAGAGTAGGTGGTGTAAACTTTCAATAATCTGTTAAATAAAATAAACACTTCATATTATTGGTATTTATAATTAACACATCTGATCCAGTAAATCCACTCTTTCTGAGCATGTTTGTTTTTAGCAGAGATGTGACAAATTATTGTCCTTAGCAATGCATATTCTGTCAATTATCTTTCTCTGTAATTTTTTCTGCATGTAGTAAAACGTCACAAAATTGCAAAAAAATTATCCAAACTAATTAAAATCTCTGTCCAAACAGTAGCCGAACAATTGAAAATATCCAACTGAAAATATGTTAGCAATAAATGTCCAATTGAAAATATGTCCCTTTAATAAAGGCTGTAGTCTTGAGTTGTTGTTGTTGTTGTTGATGTTGTGCATGACTGTGGATGTGTGCCGCTGAACTAAGGACATGTGAAAGTCTGTCTTGCCGTTCGTTCTGAATGTGCAACAGATAAATGGCAGACTAACATCAACGTATTGGGCGCCCCTGCTCTAGAAAATGCCTCATTGTTGTGCTCGTAGGTCACATCATACGTTTTCTGTCTGCATAGTACTGTTCTCCCTCCCTGCCTGCAGGGGTCGCTGCTTTCTTTTTTGTGTGCCCTTCAGCTTCCTGTGTGCTGGGCAGTGATTAGGGGAGAACTGACTGGTGTTCATCCTAAAAAGGCCTTTGTGGAGGAGCTCTCCCTTTTCAAAGCTTGGCAAAAAAAAATCTGACATCTGGTAAATGAAAATGTTCTCATGTTATATAGCATGGACGTAAGGGGACTATCTACCAGCTGCTCATGTCAGCATTGAGGGGAATGAGCTGGTACCGTGGCTAAACAACTAGTGAGGCGTGAGAACAGAGACCTTCAAGATGCAATAAGTAAAACTGATGCCAAGTCAAGAATCAAGTCATATACACACTCAGTCTGGCACCTGTTAAATAAGACAACAGTCAGAGCACAGAGTTACATCGTAAAAAGTCACATTTAAATAAAAGTTTGTTGTTTGTTTTCTTTCTGTTTAATCTCATGCTCCATCCTCCAGTCCAGTTGGTGGCAGTAGCGGACTTTTAAGCTGCTTATCCAACCACCATTAAAAGCAAACAAAGACTGCTGATTACCATGTGTTCGGGTCCACCATCTTTGTGTTTGTTCTTGATAAACTATTGCTGTTGACCAGCCAATCGGGGTAAGGAGCCAGTTTTATTTCCATCATGTTTCCTCCGAGGGAACGTGTCCTGTCTTTTATTTTATTCTTCTTTAATAAGTAAGTTAGAAGTTGTTTTGTTCATTGTTTTGGCCCTGCCTACTCTGACATTTTATCTTGAGACAAATGAACATTAGTCTGGACTGCAGAGTCACTGGTTTCCCCAAGGCTGGACGAGGTGGTTGCATGAGTTGGCAGAAAAGGCTGAAGCCTGTCAGAACCGCTCTTTTCTATAGCGACAGGCGTTTGGGGCATGTAAATACATATATCTGATCAGCATCATGTAAAAAGTTAAGTTAATGTCATTTAATTCATATTGATCGTGTAAACGCCGATACAGTTTATCTGGGAGTGAGGTTTTAAAATACCTGCAATTACCACGTATCGCCATAGGTGTCGCCAAAGAGCAGTGGACAAAACAGCTTTGAGCTTTTATAATTCTTTATAAAGTCTTCTGGTATTCATGTTCTGACCACCAGATGAGCCTTAAAGACATGCGAGCTGTTAATTTTAATCACTTATAATTTTCTTTACCTTACCTTACCTTTACCTTAGCTGTGTAATTGTGTGTTTGACCTTCTGGATATCTAAATTAAATGTCTCTCTGATACTACAGACACATACAGTAGCGTGTTACTCTCTGTTGGACAGTTTCAAAGTCCATCTGGGTGTGTGTTCGAGAGTAAGAGAGAGCAGATAGGAATGTCCTGCCGAGCTTCTCCCACACATACTTCTGTTCTGGATTCGATCCAACGAAGCTGCAAACATTTAAGAGCTTCGGATCAGTTTTCGTTGAGTACACTCTTCCCTCGCGGACTTCTCGTATTTATTGGAGGAGAAGATTTTCTTTCCCAGCAGATTGGATGGCGTGAGAATAGAAGAGACTGTTGGGATTTGTGTCCATACACCATGCGATATGTTATATGGCTAATTATTTTTAGCGGTTTGATCTAAAATCACAGTTTCAAAGTTGGCTGCAAAGCCAGGACAGTTGGATTTTTGACCTGACCAGCATTTTTTTTGTTGAGAGAAGTTACTTAAGTTACTTGAGCCCATAAAAGCACACAAGGGTCATATTAAACTTGCATTTTCAATTGCATTTTATTTCAATAATAATCCAAATCGACTAAAGACGCTTTACAGGAACCAGAACCTGAAAACCCCCAGATCAAGCCCAAAGGCGACATTAAACTTTTTTTAAGAGGAGGAAACCTTGAGCTCATCTGGTGGGACCCATCTACTTGAGGTCAGCCGGGACGAGAGACAGAAAAAAAAGAGAGAAGTGGGTCAGAAGAGGCCAAAGATTGAATAAAAACCTATTCAATCGAAATAAAAAGCAGAAGACTTTCCCAGCATCTCAAAGAGAAAATATTGTTGACTCTTGGTATATGAGCTAGTTTGCTGCTACATGGCATGCCAGAGGTGTCCAATTTTCCCCAGAGTCCCTCAGACGGCCAATCAGCATGAGTGACAGGTGCTAGTAAAATCTTACCCGACACATCGAGGGAAAAGGAGGAGACTGCTGACTCAAAGAGAAGTTGCGTCTTAGGCAACAGCTTAGTATCTGTGCTTCAATTCACTTTATAGCTTCTCCAATTAACCCAAAGATGATCATCTGATTCTCCGTGGCACAGTAAAGTGGATAGAGTGACGTCGGGAATGTATGATGTCAGGGGTTCAGTTTAAAACCGGTTCTGTCCAGTCTCGCACCGTGACCGCTATGTCTCTATCGTATCTGTGCGGAGGAGTACGAGCGCGCACATGTACGCGAACAAGTGAAAACCGAGTGTGTTTGTACGCACGGCTTGTCTCCAGGTTTGTGTTTCTCCTGCTACGTCAGTCCTATCGGCCACGGTCTATATTTAGCCGGGAGGTCGCAGCGTGGGAGACGGTTCAGAGAGACGTGAGCCTGGAAGGAGGTCAACACGGTGACAAATATCTGAGGATAAGGAGGGTCGAGGAGGGACTGGAATCACAAGTCTGAGCAATCCAAGCACCCTGCATGAAAACACACACTCTAAAAGCTCTCCTAGCGTAGTTTAAAGCTTTTATCTGAATACTTCAGTGATCCTCTGTGGCATAAACTTGTTCCAAAAGTTGGAGCATGAGATAGTTGACATAAAGAGACAATACAAACTCTCAACTCTTCCAAGATCATCCAGCACATTACGCAACAGCACTAAACATATCACAGTTATGGCTTTAAAAGCTGTTGCCGATAGAAAGAAGAAAATAAGAAGGCCATACTGGTGGTCTGGCAGTCTAAATACGTACTGTATCATATAACAGCATGTAACATGCAACTGAAACATCCCGAGTTCAAATTTAGCCAGAGACCTTTGTTGTATGTCATTGCTCTCTTCTCTTATTTACTGCTGCTCTTCAGCTAAAAGGTTGAAATCTTATATTCAGAAAAGCTTAATGGTAGACAAGTTTGAATTTCCTGTCCAGACTGAAGTAGCTGATGTGAGATTTATATATATTTTTGTATTTGAAGCAGAATATATATCCCTTTGAGGAAACACTGGTGTGGTATAAGGCTGGCGGTGTCCTGGGACGGTGAGCGTCCAGTGTCCTGCTGTCAGCTTTCAGCCGATCACTCTGATTGGCTGTTAAGCTCAGACAACCAGAGCTCAAGAAGAGAAAAAGAAGTGATGAAACATATGATTTTCAAATATTTCCGCAACAACATGATCATCTAGAAAGACTAAACTGTAGACCAACTGATTAGCTTGGTTCCTTCCTAACCCGGTGTAGCCAGACTCATCAAAATTTAAGTTGGAATTTGGATTTGTTTCAGCCAATCCAGAGAAAAATAAATAATACAACTGGATATTCCTACAACTGATGACGTATATGACTGCATCGCTGTCAAGGCTAATTCATGGTACTGCAGGAGGTAGACGGCGTAACCTACGTGCATAGCCTACACCGGTGTGAACCATTTATACTTGTGCACTTGTTAGTCTGGCTCGGTTTGTAAAAACGCCACCCAAACACTAGTCGGCGCTGTGTCTTTTTTTGCCAGTCGGGTTAATTCTTGTTTCTACTTCCTGCTTCCCTTTGAACAATGGCGACTGAAACTTTCGCCAAAATTCCCGGCAGCTTCTCCGTTCCTGCAAAAGTCGAGTCGTACAAATGTTTGCATCTCCAAACCTCTTCAGTTAACCTTTCCTTGATGTGTTCCATCTTTATTGATCCAAAATAATCAATATGAAAATTGTGGAGATGTAGAAGCAACTGGAAATACTAAAGCAGAAACATGCTACTAACCAAGCGGACCAATCACAGCTCTTGTGGTCTGCGTTGCCACGGCCCGTAATGACATTTCTGGGGAGGTGTCTTCTATTAGTGTTCTGTCCATCACCAAGCTCCTCCCAAAAGAGTTGATTGGCTGGGCAGATCTTTGCAGGAGCATAATCAGTTCCCAACAGAGAGACTCTAAGCTCTTCCTGTTTCACCTTTTGAATGATAACGACAGACGACGGCCACCTGCTGCTACAAAGAATTAGAAGAACGAATGTACCAGCTGGCTGTTGGCTGTAGTCTGTAGTGGTGGTGTGTTCAAATTTAACTCTTTTTCCAGACCAGTTGGTGGCAACGTCACAGTTGGCCTTTGTTGCCGGTTGTTGTTGTTGTGGGTTGGTGTGTCCAGGCTTCAATGGAGTCTGTTAAGGTTTAGTCGGCTTTATTGCAAAGAAACCACCAGGTTTCCGTTTCAATTTTACACCTGAATAAGCAGCACTGGACTGAGCAGTTACATAAAATTTTACAGGCTTAGGGTTGTTGTTGGTATTTCTACCACATGATTAAAATGCCCTGCACACTTTCCCAATATTTCCTGCCTATATCCATTGTGCTGTCTAAATAAATGACTCATTATGGCTATATCCAAACGGGAACGTACTGTTCCTTCCACTTAGAGAGTGGAATTTAAGTTTGCAGATTATCGTTTTGAAAGTCAGAGCAGCTTAAATGGCGACCTGGAGGTTTATGAAGTCATTTAATGTCAGAATTATATCTTATTATATCTTAATTTTACAATATCACTGCAAGCATATGTTAAAACTGTATCAGGGGCAGAAATCAAACCACTTTCTGCTGGGTAGATCTGTATTTCTTTTAATGACGATAATAAAAATGTTATATACAATATATAAAAGCTTGTCAGAGCTGCAAATGGACTTTAGGTGTCATTTCAAAATGAAGTTTAATCGAGCATGTTAACCCATTTAAAATTATTCTTACAGCTTGGGCAGAATGGCTTGTTGCACCGACATAATCATTGTAACGTTTAAAACTAATGAGTTTCCAGTTAACAGAGCTGAATGTGTCAAGCACAGGACGTAGCCTGTTCACACAGTCAATTTCATGGGGAGGTGTAAAGTGGGATGGCTCATAAAAGCATCTATTGAGGAGGCAGTGACTGTAAGCTGAGAACGTGTCGAGAGTGCAGAACCGGGAAAGAAATGCAGCCCGAGAGAGGATGACATTAAATATTCATGTCGTGTTTAATAATAAAATGAGCTCATTCATACTCAATCGATTCAGTTCACAGAAAAAAAAAGAAAAAAAAAGTTGCAGAGATGGTTCACCTTCCGTTCAGACACAGAGAAGCACTTTGTTCTAACATAAAACAGTGAAGGTAAAAACATGGCAGCCTTTGCATGAGTCAACACCGAGTAGCTTCTACACCGCTATGCAGCTACCGCGTTTCTAACAATGTGTGTAGTGTCAGATACACAGCTTTCCCCAGTTATGCTGCGGTTACAAATGCACTCGAACTGCATGAGAGTCACAGGGAGGTGGTCGGGGTGGATGACAGGCGTACAAAGCACAGGAGACCTTTGGTGCATTTCATTTTGAACTGGGAAGTTGGAGCTTCTAAGTTTCCAGCAGTAAATATGATATGCTGACATCCCACCCAGTTGGATTTTTTGGACTCAGAGAGAAGAAAGAACCTCGCCAAAGAAAATCCAAGATGGCTGCTGCATGCTTCAACAGCCCTCTCATTAAAGGGGAACTAATGTTTTTTACAACCTGGACCTTATTTCTGGCATAAAATACGGTCGTATACTCACCCATATAACTTTTGTGTAATTTGTAGTCCTTCAGGAGATAATTAGATCAGCGTATATCCATATGGTGGGAGTGACTGGGGCACCGAAACGCAGAATCTAAATAAAGCATTATCTGCCGCGAAACTCGTTAATTTCACCAATATTTGTTTACCTGTAATTTGCTACTTCTATGGTTCGTCCACAACCTCAGAATCGGAAAACTTTTCAGCCATGTTGCAAAAAAACTAGCAGTAGCAAATTACAGGTAAACAAGCTAACCGTCTTGGTGTGTGCGGCGCTTAGAGACGACATCATCCAGGTCAGAAGACATTACCCGGGGTCTGTAGGTCAATCTACAGACCCCGGATGATGATAACAGCTAACTCCTGACTCAACGGGGAATAGCACTAGAGTACGATAACAAAATATTGGTGAAATGAGTTTCGCGGCAGATAATGTGTTATTTAGAGGCTGCATTTCGGTGCCCCATTCACTCCCACTATATGGATATACGCTGATCTAAATAGCTCCCGAAGGAGTGCAAATTACACAAAAGTTATATGGGTGAGTAAACGACCGTATGTTATGCCAGAAATAAGGTCCAGGTTGTAAAAAAATCAGTAGTTCCCCTTTAAAGCAGTCGTACGCACAGCACTGTCCAACTTCAATCTTTGGACATGTTGCTATTGCTATTGCTCAGAATAACTGACTCATAATCTTTCTTGTTTTACTGGAATGGCGTCCAACTTCCGAGGTAAAAGAAATGCAGCGTTAGAGCATCGTCAGTCCACCCTGACCAGACCCGGTGGTTTGTTTTTCGCAAATATATTATTCAACTATTCATCATTAACTTGTTAGAAATCCGTTTGGCACTGTGCTGTAAATGAGGAGACTGGGCTGCTTGTGGCTGTTCATAGCATCTATCCCAACATAGACCGAGCATCAACAAAACATTCAGTACAGACGACCAGAAGGCAGCTTCCGCACATCACTGAGAATAAACTGGTTTCCTTGAACAGGGTCCCCAGCGCGGAGGTCAATATACTACTCAGTTTAGTGCTTCAGATGGTGTCATAGTGTTACCTGAGCAGAAAATAAAAAGTGGACTGTTTCAACACAAATGTGGAATTTAACACGTAACTGCACGCGCCTGCATTTAGACCAATCTGCTCATGATGTCGTTCATCTATGAGAATGAAATTCACCAGAATAAACACAAAAACACAGACATAACATCATGAGGCATTCGAATATATAAAATAAAAGACTAACTTGACCCACAGACTTATCTATAACAATGGCAAATGGTTTAAAGTAGCAGAATAATTATCATTATGACGTGAATCAGATCAAACAAGTGGCTAAAATCCCTGTGTGAAGCTCCTAGACCTTTGAGGACTGTATTTCTTGAGTTTCTGCAATGGTTTTCTAACTTGGCTGGATGATTTCTTTTATTCCTTGTTTTAAATCACTAATAGAACTGACAGTAAGTTGCCTCCAAACCCTGCAGGATCATTATTAAGACAATACAAGAGTGTTTCCCACACACGTCTGAGCAATAAGATCACCTATATACACTACTAAAAATGCATTGACCTCTATGGTATGTGGCCACCAAGCTATTTCCATTGTGACCAAGATAATGATCTTCAATGATATTTACACAGATCAGGCATAACATTATGACCACCTTCCTAATATCGTGCAGGTCTCCCTTGTGGTGACTTGTCAGTGAATGTACATGGGCCTTCTGAGGGTGTCCTGTGGTGTCTGATCAACAGAATGTTGTTAGTGGGGGGGCCTTTGAGGAGAGGGGCCTCTGTGGATCATCCCACAGATACTTGATCAGTTTGGGATCTAGTCTGTGTCTAGTCACACCAATGAATGCCAGGTCCAAAAGTTTCCCAGCAGAACATTGAACTGTCACAAGAAGGTCGATGTTATTCACTTCTCCTGGTCATAATGTTGTGGCTGATCAGTGGATGATCACTGTGCAAGTATGATAAAATTGAAAAGGGTATTTAATTCTAAATAGCAATGTTGTAATGAAGAGAAACGCAGTAATTAAATCAGAGCTAGTATCAGAAAGCAAGCTCTTTGCTAAGACATATCCGGGAAACATTCTGGCCCCTTCCAGGAGGGGCAGATAAAGTGCACCTCCAGTGCCACTAGCTGCTGCTGCTTTCCTTGTGAGGGAGACACTTCCTCCAGGGGCTATAGGGCAGTGCGAGGAGCAAGAAGAAGATCCCACCTATGATGAGGACGGCCCCCGCACAGCCGAGACACGACACCGACCAGGAGAGCTCGTGGTGGAGGGGGACTGTGTGATCGCTGGCCAGGAACGCCATGACGGACTGGTGGAAAACCACGATGGACAGAAGCACCAGAATACCTGCAGAGAAGACGGCGGTTATGAGATGTTAACTACTTCACCGTGGCTTGCCCGGTTCCCTGCTGCCTTCA
>NW_028181505.1:0-4000 GCF_963514085.1 Chelon labrosus
GTTCCTTCTTCTCCGTTCATCACCACCAGCTCTATGATCATCTCGTTCCTGTAAAATTTTTGGAAAGAGGGCATTCAAAGAAGAAGAAAAAAAAAAAAAGTCAGTCCAGCACAGGAAGAATCTGCACATTTACCACTGCAGATATTGTATTAGACAGCTTTCATACCTTTTGTTGTTCTGAAACTGACAGTGTTCCCTGATAGGTTTGTCTGGGCAGATGTGAACACAGCAACGAGAACAAATCCAAGAACAAATCAACTGAGCTGAGATCGGTTAGAGTGGGTAATCTCTGTCGGCCTGCAATCGTTCCCTGGAGCGATTTGTTTGCAGTGAGATCACATGCTACTCACGGGCCGATACGACTGCCTCAAGGGCGCATCTTCTCCTTTGGATGTGTCTGGCAGCAGTAGTGATCCTTAAAATGTTTTCTACAAGTAGCATGGATGCTTGATCAAACTGAATGTGGTTTGTTTACAAAACACTGGCACATGAACTAAAGAACAGCAATTCATGCCAGTAACCACCCTCACTGCTCCATTTTTGATTTGATTATTTATGAATTTCCTGAAATTCAAATCTCTCGCAAAATTATGACCAATAACAAACGTTTTTGCAACCACGTAGGGTTGAGGGCGTGTTTGAACTTTGTCTCGAGTGCCCTGCGAACTCGAAATGAATCTAGGTTAAAAGTAACATGGTAGCTTATAGTATCACACCATTCCCTGAATCAGAATGAAATGTAGGTGTGAAAACATCCTAACATTCTTTATTGAATATCTTTGGAATTTTAGTGCTGGATTTATAAAAATGTCACATTTCTTTCATGGAAACAGACCATTAATCAATTCAATATTAACTGATTATAGTATAATAATCATCAAAAAAAGAGGATATTCATTAGTTACAACCATGGCTGGATTGGGACGTGACAGAGAAGCCTATCTGGAGGCAAACAGAAGATTTCAGTGATTCAGTTGCTAAAATTTCTCTCAGTGCATTCAATAACAAAAAGAAAAAAGAAAAGAAAGAAAACTCATCCTGTTGGTATTTTGGTATTCAAGGTAAGCATTACATTGCACAGAGTCCTTGGTTTTTGGAGGGTCTCTAGGGCACCAAGATGTTTCCCACTTTGTACTCAAGCCAGATTCCAGCCCATGTTAAATATCACGTCAGTTTGTTCCAATAAACAAACGTCCATTGTCTTGCTTGCAACAATAGAGAATTATGTTATTAATCATACTGAAACTTCAGTGGCATATGCCGGAAAGCTTGGACAACTGTAGCCAAATGTTTCATGTGTGCATAGACTTGTCTCAGACTAAATTTAAAACAATCATTTCCATCTGAAATCCTGTGTACCGCTGCTGTTGAGTGGTGGGGGTCTACATGTTTTGCACGGCATAGCAGACAGTGGCCACTTTTCAATCATGGCACTGCTGAGTCTTATAAAGTCTGCTTCTCAGTAATGTATAATCTAATCACCCGCTTTATTCTGGCATCGCCGCCGCGATGAGGACTGCGACTTCTCCTGTTTCTGGGAGATCTGCTACTTCGCCTGGCGGGGGAGGTCTCCCTTCTACCCGGTGATCGGTCCCTCGTCCTGGCAGGTGACCTACACGAAAAGCGCAAGACACTATAAGGCGACTTTACATCGGGAATTTATTGAAAACAGTTAAAATGCAACTAGTGTCGGCTGTGCGTGACAACCGAACCAAACAACTTTTTATAAACTATAAACTCAAAGACTGCCTGTCTGTGTTGCTGGCTGTCGTGTAAAAAGCGAGGCGACAGAGTAACTTTTCGTGGTTTACCTGCTCGTTCTTCTCCTCTGTGGACTGGAGTTGCCGTTGGATCTCGACCGCGAGCGGCGTGATCTCTGTGGCCTACCAGGGCTCAGTTTCTCCTGCTTTATCTTGACTTCAGGTTCCCGCTCTGGGGAATCCCGTCTCCTGTGTCGCTTTTCTTTGGCCATTCTAAATTATTATATTCCTTGGATCGTTAATATGACCAAAAAATGTCGTCTTGCTCACAAAAAAACAAAACAAAACCCTTTGCGTGTGACAAACTTCGACTGTCGAGATCGTTTACTTCCGTTTCCGGTGGTTTCGCCGAGAATTTATCTCGGTGTGACACTGTCCCCATCACCCGTCGGTTCCGCCAAGACGATTTATGTCGTTAGGGTTATAAAATATAAGTTATATAAATATATAAGTAGATAAATATAAGTAATGAGAAGCGGGCGTTATTTTTCCCATTTACATATCCCTAATAATTATCTTTATAACTATAATACATGAACTTTAAAGCACATTGAATTAAAAGGTGGAAATCGATTTTGCTTTTTTTGTGCTGATTAAGCAATATATCTGAAAATGGTGATAAAAAATAAACAGTGCTACGATATTCGTGAAGCTAACCGCTGATTCCACTCGAATAAACTAAAGTGGAACGCCAGGAAGCTGTTGCCATGCCAACGCAAACAGTGAAAATAGCCAAGCGTGTCGGCCCAGAGTGTTAGTTCGTTGTGTTGTTTTTAAATCGTTAAACACAATGATTCCACCAACCGAATCTCTCCTTAAATACGACAATGCAGTTTTGATCAGCAAAGGCACAGAGAGAAAATCTCCAAAGGTGAGTTTACCAAGTGAACTAAGCCAGTCCCGTTTAATTCATACTAGGCTAAAGTAATATCAGATCTAGGACTGAAGTGGTTCACTTTAAACCCTTAGCACACCAAATCCTGGATTCATGTGAATAAAAAACTAAATCTGAGCTCCATAGTATTTATACTTAATCAATCTATTTATTCTATATTACACTCACTAACCTGCAGATGGTGCAAATACTGAAATTAAACAGTTTGAGTGTAGACCTGGGCTGAGTGCATTCTGTTGCCATTTAATTGTAAGATCTAACTTAATTAAAGATTGTTAAGTACATACAACAACTGAGAGTACTTTGACCACAGGGACGCCCCTTGAGACTGAGCCCTCGGCAGCCTGCTGACTCTCCACCCATTCCACCACCTCCTAAACCAAAACCAGCTGCTAATGACACCACCAAGCAGGAGAACGAGGAGATCCTGAACGCCATCCTACCACCCAGGTATAGCTCTTCTCTCCTCTTCTCTTCTACGATATATTGTTCAACAAGATCAAACTTCTCAACTCCTGCGATTGCAGGGAATGGGCGGAGGGAAACCAACTGTGGGTGCAGCAAGTGTCCAGTGCACCGTGTTCAAGAGCAGATGTTATTCACCTGGAGGAACTCTTGAACTTGAGGCTGCAGCAGAGACAAGCCAGACACACGGGAATCTGCCCCATCCGCAGGGAGCTCTATTCCCAGTGTTTTGGTAAGGAGATGACTGAGATGCTGGTGAACACAAATTCTAGCAAGTTTTGAGATCTGAACTGCAATATTTATCATCATTGGGCATATTATTACAAATCATTTCATAGACAAACTATACAATCTGATCCTTCTGGTTTCTTTTTCTTCAAGATGAGCTGATCAGACAGGTAACCATCAACTGCGCTGAAAGAGGCCTGCTGCTGTCGCAGGTCAGAGATGAGATTCAAATGACTTTTGCTGCCTTCCAAAAACTGTACGAAAGTGGCATGGCTTTCGGCATGAGGAAAGCACTGCAGGTTGAGCAGGACGTGGTCGACATGGAAAAAAAAGTAAGGGAATTGTGTTGTTTATCAGCAGCCAGTGGACACAGGAGCACAAAAATCAACATGTTTTTGCGGCAGTTTGTAGATGAGAGATTTAATTTGCCACTCAACGGAAGCAGCAGTAGTACAGTTAAGTCTGTCATTTAGTCACAAGTCCAGCAGAGAGCAGCAGTTCTTTATTTTACAGTGATTTAGTAGCTTTTTTTTTTTTTTTTTACAGAATTGACCCTGTGTCAGAAACTAACCTACAAGTGTGGTCTGTTAGATTGCAGATCTGGAGAATGAGGCAGAAGACCTGAAGACACAACTGAACGAACAGGAAGCTA
>NW_028181504.1:0-47834 GCF_963514085.1 Chelon labrosus
CGGCGAGGGTGCGCGTTCAGCCGGATGAATGGGGCGCTGTCAGGGCCCCTCTCGTGGAGGATAAAAATCATGCTTTTTCCCTCATTACACATCCCATGCGAGCTTGTAATGATAAAACCTCATCCAAATCACACATTGCAGCTCAATATTCAGTGAGGACAGGGCCTTTTTAAGTGGAAATGTGCAAAAAAGCATCCCATCGCTCTGAAACGGCTGTTTTGCTCTCCACCACATTTACTGTCAGACTGGCCGAATTAGACCGATTCTGCCTCTTTCTTGCCTCTGCATGTGAAGAACAGGGTGCTTGTGAGCATATTGTGCAGTTTCAAGCAGGTAGCTGGCTTGGAACGGGACCGGTGGGGCAGAGCAATCCTAGCGGCTCGCCCGAGCAGTGGAAGCCGGCGAGGGTGCGCGTTCAGCCGGATGAATGGGGCGCTGTCAGGGCCCCTCTCGTGGAGGATAAAAATCATGCTTTTTCCCTCATTACACATCCCATGCGAGCTTGTAATGATAAAACCTCATCCAAATCACACATTGCAGCTCAATATTCAGTGAGGACAGGGCCTTTTTAAGTGGAAATGTGCAAAAAAGCATCCCATCGCTCTGAAACGGCTGTTTTGCTCTCCACCACATTTACTGTCAGACTGGCCGAATTAGACCGATTCTGCCTCTTTCTTGCCTCTGCATGTGAAGAACAGGGTGCTTGTGAGCATATTGTGCAGTTTCAAGCAGGTAGCTGGCTTGGAACGGGACCGGTGGGGCAGAGCAATCCTAGCGGCTCGCCCGAGCAGTGGAAGCCGGCGAGGGTGCGCGTTCAGCCGGATGAATGGGGCGCTGTCAGGGCCCCTCTCGTGGAGGATAAAAATCATGCTTTTTCCCTCATTACACATCCCATGCGAGCTTGTAATGATAAAACCTCATCCAAATCACACATTGCAGCTCAATATTCAGTGAGGACAGGGCCTTTTTAAGTGGAAATGTGCAAAAAAGCATCCCATCGCTCTGAAACGGCTGTTTTGCTCTCCACCACATTTACTGTCAGACTGGCCGAATTAGACCGATTCTGCCTCTTTCTTGCCTCTGCATGTGAAGAACAGGGTGCTTGTGAGCATATTGTGCAGTTTCAAGCAGGTAGCTGGCTTGGAACGGGACCGGTGGGGCAGAGCAATCCTAGCGGCTCGCCCGAGCAGTGGAAGCCGGCGAGGGTGCGCGTTCAGCCGGATGAATGGGGCGCTGTCAGGGCCCCTCTCGTGGAGGATAAAAATCATGCTTTTTCCCTCATTACACATCCCATGCGAGCTTGTAATGATAAAACCTCATCCAAATCACACATTGCAGCTCAATATTCAGTGAGGACAGGGCCTTTTTAAGTCGAAATGTGCAAAAAAGCATCCCATCGCTCTGAAACGGCTGTTTTGCTCTCCACCACATTTACTGTCAGACTGGCCGAATTAGACCGATTCTGCCTCTTTCTTGCCTCTGCATGTGAAGAACAGGGTGCTTGTGAGCATATTGTGCAGTTTCAAGCAGGTAGCTGGCTTGGAACGGGACCGGTGGGGCAGAGCAATCCTAGCGGCTCGCCCGAGCAGTGGAAGCCGGCGAGGGTGCGCGTTCAGCCGGATGAATGGGGCGCTGTCAGGGCCCCTCTCGTGGAGGATAAAAATCATGCTTTTTCCCTCATTACACATCCCATGCGAGCTTGTAATGATAAAACCTCATCCAAATCACACATTGCAGCTCAATATTCAGTGAGGACAGGGCCTTTTTAAGTGGAAATGTGCAAAAAAGCATCCCATCGCTCTGAAACGGCTGTTTTGCTCTCCACCACATTTACTGTCAGACTGGCCGAATTAGACCGATTCTGCCTCTTTCTTGCCTCTGCATGTGAAGAACAGGGTGCTTGTGAGCATATTGTGCAGTTTCAAGCAGGTAGCTGGCTTGGAACGGGACCGGTGGGGCAGAGCAATCCTAGCGGCTCGCCCGAGCAGTGGAAGCCGGCGAGGGTGCGCGTTCAGCCGGATGAATGGGGCGCTGTCAGGGCCCCTCTCGTGGAGGATAAAAATCATGCTTTTTCCCTCATTACACATCCCATGCGAGCTTGTAATGATAAAACCTCATCCAAATCACACATTGCAGCTCAATATTCAGTGAGGACAGGGCCTTTTTAAGTCGAAATGTGCAAAAAAGCATCCCATCGCTCTGAAACGGCTGTTTTGCTCTCCACCACATTTACTGTCAGACTGGCCGAATTAGACCGATTCTGCCTCTTTCTTGCCTCTGCATGTGAAGAACAGGGTGCTTGTGAGCATATTGTGCAGTTTCAAGCAGGTAGCTGGCTTGGAACGGGACCGGTGGGGCAGAGCAATCCTAGCGGCTCGCCCGAGCAGTGGAAGCCGGCGAGGGTGCGCGTTCAGCCGGATGAATGGGGCGCTGTCAGGGCCCCTCTCGTGGAGGATAAAAATCATGCTTTTTCCCTCATTACACATCCCATGCGAGCTTGTAATGATAAAACCTCATCCAAATCACACATTGCAGCTCAATATTCAGTGAGGACAGGGCCTTTTTAAGTCGAAATGTGCAAAAAAGCATCCCATCGCTCTGAAACGGCTGTTTTGCTCTCCACCACATTTACTGTCAGACTGGCCGAATTAGACCGATTCTGCCTCTTTCTTGCCTCTGCATGTGAAGAACAGGGTGCTTGTGAGCATATTGTGCAGTTTCAAGCAGGTAGCTGGCTTGGAACGGGACCGGTGGGGCAGAGCAATCCTAGCGGCTCGCCCGAGCAGTGGAAGCCGGCGAGGGTGCGCGTTCAGCCGGATGAATGGGGCGCTGTCAGGGCCCCTCTCGTGGAGGATAAAAATCATGCTTTTTCCCTCATTACACATCCCATGCGAGCTTGTAATGATAAAACCTCATCCAAATCACACATTGCAGCTCAATATTCAGTGAGGACAGGGCCTTTTTAAGTCGAAATGTGCAAAAAAGCATCCCATCGCTCTGAAACGGCTGTTTTGCTCTCCACCACATTTACTGTCAGACTGGCCGAATTAGACCGATTCTGCCTCTTTCTTGCCTCTGCATGTGAAGAACAGGGTGCTTGTGAGCATATTGTGCAGTTTCAAGCAGGTAGCTGGCTTGGAACGGGACCGGTGGGGCAGAGCAATCCTAGCGGCTCGCCCGAGCAGTGGAAGCCGGCGAGGGTGCGCGTTCAGCCGGATGAATGGGGCGCTGTCAGGGCCCCTCTCGTGGAGGATAAAAATCATGCTTTTTCCCTCATTACACATCCCATGCGAGCTTGTAATGATAAAACCTCATCCAAATCACACATTGCAGCTCAATATTCAGTGAGGACAGGGCCTTTTTAAGTGGAAATGTGCAAAAAAGCATCCCATCGCTCTGAAACGGCTGTTTTGCTCTCCACCACATTTACTGTCAGACTGGCCGAATTAGACCGATTCTGCCTCTTTCTTGCCTCTGCATGTGAAGAACAGGGTGCTTGTGAGCATATTGTGCAGTTTCAAGCAGGTAGCTGGCTTGGAACGGGACCGGTGGGGCAGAGCAATCCTAGCGGCTCGCCCGAGCAGTGGAAGCCGGCGAGGTGTGCGCGTTCAGCCGGATGAATGGGGCGCTGTCAGGGCCCCTCTCGTGGAGGATAAAAATCATGCTTTTTCCCTCATTACACATCCCATGCGAGCTTGTAATGATAAAACCTCATCCAAATCACACATTGCAGCTCAATATTCAGTGAGGACAGGGCCTTTTTAAGTGGAAATGTGCAAAAAGCATCCCATCGCTCTGAAACGGCTGTTTTGCTCTCCACCACATTTACTGTCAGACTGGCCGAATTAGACCGATTCTGCCTCTTTCTTGCCTCTGCATGTGAAGAACAGGGTGCTTGTGAGCATATTGTGCAGTTTCAAGCAGGTAGCTGGCTTGGAACGGGACTCGGTTGGGGCAGAGCAATCCTAGCGGCTCGCCCGAGCAGTGGAAGCCGGCGAGGGTGCGCGTTCAGCCGGATGAATGGGGCGCTGTCAGGGCCCCTCTCGTGGAGGATAAAAATCATGCTTTTTCCCTCATTACACATCCCATGCGAGCTTGTAATGATAAAACCTCATCCAAATCACACATTGCAGCTCAATATTCAGTGAGGACAGGGCCTTTTTAAGTGGAAATGTGCAAAAAAGCATCCCATCGCTCTGAAACGGCTGTTTTGCTCTCCACCACATTTACTGTCAGACTGGCCGAATTAGACCGATTCTGCCTCTTTCTTGCCTCTGCATGTGAAGAACAGGGTGCTTGTGAGCATATTGTGCAGTTTCAAGCAGGTAGCTGGCTTGGAACGGGACCGGTGGGGCAGAGCAATCCTAGCGGCTCGCCCGAGCAGTGGAAGCCGGCGAGGGTGCGCGTTCAGCCGGATGAATGGGGCGCTGTCAGGGCCCCTCTCGTGGAGGATAAAAATCATGCTTTTTCCCTCATTACACATCCCATGCGAGCTTGTAATGATAAAACCTCATCCAAATCACACATTGCAGCTCAATATTCAGTGAGGACAGGGCCTTTTTAAGTGGAAATGTGCAAAAAAGCATCCCATCGCTCTGAAACGGCTGTTTTGCTCTCCACCACATTTACTGTCAGACTGGCCGAATTAGACCGATTCTGCCTCTTTCTTGCCTCTGCATGTGAAGAACAGGGTGCTTGTGAGCATATTGTGCAGTTTCAAGCAGGTAGCTGGCTTGGAACGGGACCGGTGGGGCAGAGCAATCCTAGCGGCTCGCCCGAGCAGTGGAAGCCGGCGAGGGTGCGCGTTCAGCCGGATGAATGGGGCGCTGTCAGGGCCCCTCTCGTGGAGGATAAAAATCATGCTTTTTCCCTCATTACACATCCCATGCGAGCTTGTAATGATAAAACCTCATCCAAATCACACATTGCAGCTCAATATTCAGTGAGGACAGGGCCTTTTTAAGTGGAAATGTGCAAAAAAGCATCCCATCGCTCTGAAACGGCTGTTTTGCTCTCCACCACATT
Organism: Chelon labrosus; assembly: GCF_963514085.1. Classification (NCBI taxonomy): domain Eukaryota; kingdom Metazoa; phylum Chordata; class Actinopteri; order Mugiliformes; family Mugilidae; genus Chelon; species Chelon labrosus. Next base: position 5,026 of record NW_028181504.1, read on the forward strand.
TACTGTCAGACTGGCCGAATTAGACCGATTCTGCCTCTTTCTTGCCTCTGCATGTGAAGAACAGGGTGCTTGTGAGCATATTGTGCAGTTTCAAGCAGGTAGCTGGCTTGGAACGGGACCGGTGGGGCAGAGCAATCCTAGCGGCTCGCCCGAGCAGTGGAAGCCGGCGAGGGTGCGCGTTCAGCCGGATGAATGGGGCGCTGTCAGGGCCCCTCTCGTGGAGGATAAAAATCATGCTTTTTCCCTCATTACACATCCCATGCGAGCTTGTAATGATAAAACCTCATCCAAATCACACATTGCAGCTCAATATTCAGTGAGGACAGGGCCTTTTTAAGTCGAAATGTGCAAAAAAGCATCCATCGCTCTGAAACGGCTGTTTTGCTCTCCACCACATTTACTGTCAGACTGGCCGAATTAGACCGATTCTGCCTCTTTCTTGCCTCTGCATGTGAAGAACAGGGTGCTTGTGAGCATATTGTGCAGTTTCAAGCAGGTAGCTGGCTTGGAACGGGACCGGTGGGGCAGAGCAATCCTAGCGGCTCGCCCGAGCAGTGGAAGCCGGCGAGGGTGCGCGTTCAGCCGGATGAATGGGGCGCTGTCAGGGCCCCTCTCGTGGAGGATAAAAATCATGCTTTTTCCCTCATTACACATCCCATGCGAGCTTGTAATGATAAAACCTCATCCAAATCACACATTGCAGCTCAATATTCAGTGAGGACAGGGCCTTTTTAAGTGAAATGTGCAAAAAAGCATCCCATCGCTCTGAAACGGCTGTTTTGCTCTCCACCACATTTACTGTCAGACTGGCCGAATTAGACCGATTCTGCCTCTTTCTTGCCTCTGCATGTGAAGAACAGGGTGCTTGTGAGCATATTGTGCAGTTTCAAGCAGGTAGCTGGCTTGGAACGGGACCGGTGGGGCAGAGCAATCCTAGCGGCTCGCCCGAGCAGTGGAAGCCGGCGAGGGTGCGCGTTCAGCCGGATGAATGGGGCGCTGTCAGGGCCCCTCTCGTGGAGGATAAAAATCATGCTTTTTCCCTCATTACACATCCCATGCGAGCTTGTAATGATAAAACCTCATCCAAATCACACATTGCAGCTCAATATTCAGTGAGGACAGGGCCTTTTTAAGTGGAAATGTGCAAAAAAGCATCCCATCGCTCTGAAACGGCTGTTTTGCTCTCCACCACATTTACTGTCAGACTGGCCGAATTAGACCGATTCTGCCTCTTTCTTGCCTCTGCATGTGAAGAACAGGGTGCTTGTGAGCATATTGTGCAGTTTCAAGCAGGTAGCTGGCTTGGAACGGGACCGGTGGGGCAGAGCAATCCTAGCGGCTCGCCCGAGCAGTGGAAGCCGGCGAGGGTGCGCGTTCAGCCGGATGAATGGGGCGCTGTCAGGGCCCCTCTCGTGGAGGATAAAAATCATGCTTTTTCCCTCATTACACATCCCATGCGAGCTTGTAATGATAAAACCTCATCCAAATCACACATTGCAGCTCAATATTCAGTGAGGACAGGGCCTTTTTAAGTGGAAATGTGCAAAAAAGCATCCCATCGCTCTGAAACGGCTGTTTTGCTCTCCACCACATTTACTGTCAGACTGGCCGAATTAGACCGATTCTGCCTCTTTCTTGCCTCTGCATGTGAAGAACAGGGTGCTTGTGAGCATATTGTGCAGTTTCAAGCAGGTAGCTGGCTTGGAACGGGACCGGTGGGGCAGAGCAATCCTAGCGGCTCGCCCGAGCAGTGGAAGCCGGCGAGGGTGCGCGTTCAGCCGGATGAATGGGGCGCTGTCAGGGCCCCTCTCGTGGAGGATAAAAATCATGCTTTTTCCCTCATTACACATCCCATGCGAGCTTGTAATGATAAAACCTCATCCAAATCACACATTGCAGCTCAATATTCAGTGAGGACAGGGCCTTTTTAAGTGGAAATGTGCAAAAAAGCATCCCATCGCTCTGAAACGGCTGTTTTGCTCTCCACCACATTTACTGTCAGACTGGCCGAATTAGACCGATTCTGCCTCTTTCTTGCCTCTGCATGTGAAGAACAGGGTGCTTGTGAGCATATTGTGCAGTTTCAAGCAGGTAGCTGGCTTGGAACGGGACCGGTGGGGCAGAGCAATCCTAGCGGCTCGCCCGAGCAGTGGAAGCCGGCGAGGGTGCGCGTTCAGCCGGATGAATGGGGCGCTGTCAGGGCCCCTCTCGTGGAGGATAAAAATCATGCTTTTTCCCTCATTACACATCCCATGCGAGCTTGTAATGATAAAACCTCATCCAAATCACACATTGCAGCTCAATATTCAGTGAGGACAGGGCCTTTTTAAGTGGAAATGTGCAAAAAAGCATCCCATCGCTCTGAAACGGCTGTTTTGCTCTCCACCACATTTACTGTCAGACTGGCCGAATTAGACCGATTCTGCCTCTTTCTTGCCTCTGCATGTGAAGAACAGGGTGCTTGTGAGCATATTGTGCAGTTTCAAGCAGGTAGCTGGCTTGGAACGGGACCGGTGGGGCAGAGCAATCCTAGCGGCTCGCCCGAGCAGTGGAAGCCGGCGAGGGTGCGCGTTCAGCCGGATGAATGGGGCGCTGTCAGGGCCCCTCTCGTGGAGGATAAAAATCATGCTTTTTCCCTCATTACACATCCCATGCGAGCTTGTAATGATAAAACCTCATCCAAATCACACATTGCAGCTCAATATCAGTGAGGACAGGGCCTTTTTAAGTGGAAATGTGCAAAAAAGCATCCCATCGCTCTGAAACGGCTGTTTTGCTCTCCACCACATTTACTGTCAGACTGGCCGAATTAGACCGATTCTGCCTCTTTCTTGCCTCTGCATGTGAAGAACAGGGTGCTTGTGAGCATATTGTGCAGTTTCAAGCAGGTAGCTGGCTTGGAACGGGACCGGTGGGGCAGAGCAATCCTAGCGGCTCGCCCGAGCAGTGGAAGCCGGCGAGGGTGCGCGTTCAGCCGGATGAATGGGGCGCTGTCAGGGCCCCTCTCGTGGAGGATAAAAATCATGCTTTTTCCCTCATTACACATCCCATGCGAGCTTGTAATGATAAAACCTCATCCAAATCACACATTGCAGCTCAATATTCAGTGAGGACAGGGCCTTTTTAAGTGGAAATGTGCAAAAAAGCATCCCATCGCTCTGAAACGGCTGTTTTGCTCTCCACCACATTTACTGTCAGACTGGCCGAATTAGACCGATTCTGCCTCTTTCTTGCCTCTGCATGTGAAGAACAGGGTGCTTGTGAGCATATTGTGCAGTTTCAAGCAGGTAGCTGGCTTGGAACGGGACCGGTGGGGCAGAGCAATCCTAGCGGCTCGCCCGAGCAGTGGAAGCCGGCGAGGGTGCGCGTTCAGCCGGATGAATGGGGCGCTGTCAGGGCCCCTCTCGTGGAGGATAAAAATCATGCTTTTTCCCTCATTACACATCCCATGCGAGCTTGTAATGATAAAACCTCATCCAAATCACACATTGCAGCTCAATATTCAGTGAGGACAGGGCCTTTTTAAGTGGAAATGTGCAAAAAAGCATCCCATCGCTCTGAAACGGCTGTTTTGCTCTCCACCACATTTACTGTCAGACTGGCCGAATTAGACCGATTCTGCCTCTTTCTTGCCTCTGCATGTGAAGAACAGGGTGCTTGTGAGCATATTGTGCAGTTTCAAGCAGGTAGCTGGCTTGGAACGGGACCGGTGGGGCAGAGCAATCCTAGCGGCTCGCCCGAGCAGTGGAAGCCGGCGAGGGTGCGCGTTCAGCCGGATGAATGGGGCGCTGTCAGGGCCCCTCTCGTGGAGGATAAAAATCATGCTTTTTCCCTCATTACACATCCCATGCGAGCTTGTAATGATAAAACCTCATCCAAATCACACATTGCAGCTCAATATTCAGTGAGGACAGGGCCTTTTTAAGTGGAAATGTGCAAAAAAGCATCCCATCGCTCTGAAACGGCTGTTTTGCTCTCCACCACATTTACTGTCAGACTGGCCGAATTAGACCGATTCTGCCTCTTTCTTGCCTCTGCATGTGAAGAACAGGGTGCTTGTGAGCATATTGTGCAGTTTCAAGCAGGTAGCTGGCTTGGAACGGGACCGGTGGGGCAGAGCAATCCTAGCGGCTCGCCCGAGCAGTGGAAGCCGGCGAGGGTGCGCGTTCAGCCGGATGAATGGGGCGCTGTCAGGGCCCCTCTCGTGGAGGATAAAAATCATGCTTTTTCCCTCATTACACATCCCATGCGAGCTTGTAATGATAAAACCTCATCCAAATCACACATTGCAGCTCAATATTCAGTGAGGACAGGGCCTTTTTAAGTGGAAATGTGCAAAAAAGCATCCCATCGCTCTGAAACGGCTGTTTTGCTCTCCACCACATTTACTGTCAGACTGCCGAATTAGACCGATTCTGCCTCTTTCTTGCCTCTGCATGTGAAGAACAGGGTGCTTGTGAGCATATTGTGCAGTTTCAAGCAGGTAGCTGGCTTGGAACGGGACCGGTGGGGCAGAGCAATCCTAGCGGCTCGCCCGAGCAGTGGAAGCCGGCGAGGGTGCGCGTTCAGCCGGATGAATGGGGCGCTGTCAGGGCCCCTCTCGTGGAGGATAAAAATCATGCTTTTTCCCTCATTACACATCCCATGCGAGCTTGTAATGATAAAACCTCATCCAAATCACACATTGCAGCTCAATATTCAGTGAGGACAGGGCCTTTTTAAGTGGAAATGTGCAAAAAAGCATCCCATCGCTCTGAAACGGCTGTTTTGCTCTCCACCACATTTACTGTCAGACTGGCCGAATTAGACCGATTCTGCCTCTTTCTTGCCTCTGCATGTGAAGAACAGGGTGCTTGTGAGCATATTGTGCAGTTTCAAGCAGGTAGCTGGCTTGGAACGGGACCGGTGGGGCAGAGCAATCCTAGCGGCTCGCCCGAGCAGTGGAAGCCGGCGAGGGTGCGCGTTCAGCCGGATGAATGGGGCGCTGTCAGGGCCCCTCTCGTGGAGGATAAAAATCATGCTTTTTCCCTCATTACACATCCCATGCGAGCTTGTAATGATAAAACCTCATCCAAATCACACATTGCAGCTCAATATTCAGTGAGGACAGGGCCTTTTTAAGTGGAAATGTGCAAAAAAGCATCCCATCGCTCTGAAACGGCTGTTTTGCTCTCCACCACATTTACTGTCAGACTGGCCGAATTAGACCGATTCTGCCTCTTTCTTGCCTCTGCATGTGAAGAACAGGGTGCTTGTGAGCATATTGTGCAGTTTCAAGCAGGTAGCTGGCTTGGAACGGGACCGGTGGGGCAGAGCAATCCTAGCGGCTCGCCCGAGCAGTGGAAGCCGGCGAGGGTGCGCGTTCAGCCGGATGAATGGGGCGCTGTCAGGGCCCCTCTCGTGGAGGATAAAAATCATGCTTTTTCCCTCATTACACATCCCATGCGAGCTTGTAATGATAAAACCTCATCCAAATCACACATTGCAGCTCAATATTCAGTGAGGACAGGGCCTTTTTAAGTGGAAATGTGCAAAAAAGCATCCCATCGCTCTGAAACGGCTGTTTTGCTCTCCACCACATTTACTGTCAGACTGGCCGAATTAGACCGATTCTGCCTCTTTCTTGCCTCTGCATGTGAAGAACAGGGTGCTTGTGAGCATATTGTGCAGTTTCAAGCAGGTAGCTGGCTTGGAACGGGACCGGTGGGGCAGAGCAATCCTAGCGGCTCGCCCGAGCAGTGGAAGCCGGCGAGGGTGCGCGTTCAGCCGGATGAATGGGGCGCTGTCAGGGCCCCTCTCGTGGAGGATAAAAATCATGCTTTTTCCCTCATTACACATCCCATGCGAGCTTGTAATGATAAAACCTCATCCAAATCACACATTGCAGCTCAATATTCAGTGAGGACAGGGCCTTTTTAAGTGGAAATGTGCAAAAAAGCATCCCATCGCTCTGAAACGGCTGTTTTGCTCTCCACCACATTTACTGTCAGACTGGCCGAATTAGACCGATTCTGCCTCTTTCTTGCCTCTGCATGTGAAGAACAGGGTGCTTGTGAGCATATTGTGCAGTTTCAAGCAGGTAGCTGGCTTGGAACGGGACCGGTGGGGCAGAGCAATCCTAGCGGCTCGCCCGAGCAGTGGAAGCCGGCGAGGGTGCGCGTTCAGCCGGATGAATGGGGCGCTGTCAGGGCCCCTCTCGTGGAGGATAAAAATCATGCTTTTTCCCTCATTACACATCCCATGCGAGCTTGTAATGATAAAACCTCATCCAAATCACACATTGCAGCTCAATATTCAGTGAGGACAGGGCCTTTTTAAGTGGAAATGTGCAAAAAAGCATCCCATCGCTCTGAAACGGCTGTTTTGCTCTCCACCACATTTACTGTCAGACTGGCCGAATTAGACCGATTCTGCCTCTTTCTTGCCTCTGCATGTGAAGAACAGGGTGCTTGTGAGCATATTGTGCAGTTTCAAGCAGGTAGCTGGCTTGGAACGGGACCGGTGGGGCAGAGCAATCCTAGCGGCTCGCCCGAGCAGTGGAAGCCGGCGAGGGTGCGCGTTCAGCCGGATGAATGGGGCGCTGTCAGGGCCCCTCTCGTGGAGGATAAAAATCATGCTTTTTCCCTCATTACACATCCCATGCGAGCTTGTAATGATAAAACCTCATCCAAATCACACATTGCAGCTCAATATTCAGTGAGGACAGGGCCTTTTTAAGTGGAAATGTGCAAAAAAGCATCCCATCGCTCTGAAACGGCTGTTTTGCTCTCCACCACATTTACTGTCAGACTGGCCGAATTAGACCGATTCTGCCTCTTTCTTGCCTCTGCATGTGAAGAACAGGGTGCTTGTGAGCATATTGTGCAGTTTCAAGCAGGTAGCTGGCTTGGAACGGGACCGGTGGGGCAGAGCAATCCTAGCGGCTCGCCCGAGCAGTGGAAGCCGGCGAGGGTGCGCGTTCAGCCGGATGAATGGGGCGCTGTCAGGGCCCCTCTCGTGGAGGATAAAAATCATGCTTTTTCCCTCATTACACATCCCATGCGAGCTTGTAATGATAAAACCTCATCCAAATCACACATTGCAGCTCAATATTCAGTGAGGACAGGGCCTTTTTAAGTGGAAATGTGCAAAAAAGCATCCCATCGCTCTGAAACGGCTGTTTTGCTCTCCACCACATTTACTGTCAGACTGGCCGAATTAGACCGATTCTGCCTCTTTCTTGCCTCTGCATGTGAAGAACAGGGTGCTTGTGAGCATATTGTGCAGTTTCAAGCAGGTAGCTGGCTTGGAACGGGACCGGTGGGGCAGAGCAATCCTAGCGGCTCGCCCGAGCAGTGGAAGCCGGCGAGGGTGCGCGTTCAGCCGGATGAATGGGGCGCTGTCAGGGCCCCTCTCGTGGAGGATAAAAATCATGCTTTTTCCCTCATTACACATCCCATGCGAGCTTGTAATGATAAAACCTCATCCAAATCACACATTGCAGCTCAATATTCAGTGAGGACAGGGCCTTTTTAAGTCGAAATGTGCAAAAAAGCATCCCATCGCTCTGAAACGGCTGTTTTGCTCTCCACCACATTTACTGTCAGACTGGCCGAATTAGACCGATTCTGCCTCTTTCTTGCCTCTGCATGTGAAGAACAGGGTGCTTGTGAGCATATTGTGCAGTTTCAAGCAGGTAGCTGGCTTGGAACGGGACCGGTGGGGCAGAGCAATCCTAGCGGCTCGCCCGAGCAGTGGAAGCCGGCGAGGGTGCGCGTTCAGCCGGATGAATGGGGCGCTGTCAGGGCCCCTCTCGTGGAGGATAAAAATCATGCTTTTTCCCTCATTACACATCCCATGCGAGCTTGTAATGATAAAACCTCATCCAAATCACACATTGCAGCTCAATATTCAGTGAGGACAGGGCCTTTTTAAGTCGAAATGTGCAAAAAAGCATCCCATCGCTCTGAAACGGCTGTTTTGCTCTCCACCACATTTACTGTCAGACTGGCCGAATTAGACCGATTCTGCCTCTTTCTTGCCTCTGCATGTGAAGAACAGGGTGCTTGTGAGCATATTGTGCAGTTTCAAGCAGGTAGCTGGCTTGGAACGGGACCGGTGGGGCAGAGCAATCCTAGCGGCTCGCCCGAGCAGTGGAAGCCGGCGAGGGTGCGCGTTCAGCCGGATGAATGGGGCGCTGTCAGGGCCCCTCTCGTGGAGGATAAAAATCATGCTTTTTCCCTCATTACACATCCCATGCGAGCTTGTAATGATAAAACCTCATCCAAATCACACATTGCAGCTCAATATTCAGTGAGGACAGGGCCTTTTTAAGTGGAAATGTGCAAAAAAGCATCCCATCGCTCTGAAACGGCTGTTTTGCTCTCCACCACATTTACTGTCAGACTGGCCGAATTAGACCGATTCTGCCTCTTTCTTGCCTCTGCATGTGAAGAACAGGGTGCTTGTGAGCATATTGTGCAGTTTCAAGCAGGTAGCTGGCTTGGAACGGGACCGGTGGGGCAGAGCAATCCTAGCGGCTCGCCCGAGCAGTGGAAGCCGGCGAGGGTGCGCGTTCAGCCGGATGAATGGGGCGCTGTCAGGGCCCCTCTCGTGGAGGATAAAAATCATGCTTTTTCCCTCATTACACATCCCATGCGAGCTTGTAATGATAAAACCTCATCCAAATCACACATTGCAGCTCAATATTCAGTGAGGACAGGGCCTTTTTAAGTGGAAATGTGCAAAAAAGCATCCCATCGCTCTGAAACGGCTGTTTTGCTCTCCACCACATTTACTGTCAGACTGGCCGAATTAGACCGATTCTGCCTCTTTCTTGCCTCTGCATGTGAAGAACAGGGTGCTTGTGAGCATATTGTGCAGTTTCAAGCAGGTAGCTGGCTTGGAACGGGACCGGTGGGGCAGAGCAATCCTAGCGGCTCGCCCGAGCAGTGGAAGCCGGCGAGGGTGCGCGTTCAGCCGGATGAATGGGGCGCTGTCAGGGCCCCTCTCGTGGAGGATAAAAATCATGCTTTTTCCCTCATTACACATCCCATGCGAGCTTGTAATGATAAAACCTCATCCAAATCACACATTGCAGCTCAATATTCAGTGAGGACAGGGCCTTTTTAAGTGGAAATGTGCAAAAAAGCATCCCATCGCTCTGAAACGGCTGTTTTGCTCTCCACCACATTTACTGTCAGACTGGCCGAATTAGACCGATTCTGCCTCTTTCTTGCCTCTGCATGTGAAGAACAGGGTGCTTGTGAGCATATTGTGCAGTTTCAAGCAGGTAGCTGGCTTGGAACGGGACCGGTGGGGCAGAGCAATCCTAGCGGCTCGCCCGAGCAGTGGAAGCCGGCGAGGGTGCGCGTTCAGCCGGATGAATGGGGCGCTGTCAGGGCCCCTCTCGTGGAGGATAAAAATCATGCTTTTTCCCTCATTACACATCCCATGCGAGCTTGTAATGATAAAACCTCATCCAAATCACACATTGCAGCTCAATATTCAGTGAGGACAGGGCCTTTTTAAGTCGAAATGTGCAAAAAAGCATCCCATCGCTCTGAAACGGCTGTTTTGCTCTCCACCACATTTACTGTCAGACTGGCCGAATTAGACCGATTCTGCCTCTTTCTTGCCTCTGCATGTGAAGAACAGGGTGCTTGTGAGCATATTGTGCAGTTTCAAGCAGGTAGCTGGCTTGGAACGGGACCGGTGGGGCAGAGCAATCCTAGCGGCTCGACCGAGCAGTGGAGGCCGGCGAGGGTGCGCGTTCAGCCGGATGAATGGGGCGCTGTCAGGGCCCCTCTCGTGGAGGATAAAGATCATGCTTTTTCCCTCATTACACATCCCATGCGAGCTTGTAATGATAAAACCTCATCCAAATCACACATTGCAGCTCAATATTCAGTGAGGACAGGGCCTTTTTAAGTCGAAATGTGCAAAAAAGCATCCCATCGCTCTGAAACGGCTGTTTTGCTCTCCACCACATTTACTGTCAGACTGGCCGAATTAGACCGATTCTGCCTCTTTCTTGCCTCTGCATGTGAAGAACAGGGTGCTTGTGAGCATATTGTGCAGTTTCAAGCAGGTAGCTGGCTTGGAACGGGACCGGTGGGGCAGAGCAATCCTAGCGGCTCGCCCGAGCAGTGGAGGCCGGCGAGGGTGCGCGTTCAGCCGGATGAATGGGGCGCTGTCAGGGCCCCTCTCGTGGAGGATAAAGATCATGCTTTTTCCCTCATTACACATCCCATGCGAGCTTGTAATGATAAAACCTCATCCAAATCACACATTGCAGCTCAATATTCAGTGAGGACAGGGCCTTTTTAAGTCGAAATGTGCAAAAAAGCATCCCATCGCTCTGAAACGGCTGTTTTGCTCTCCACCACATTTACTGTCAGACTGGCCGAATTAGACCGATTCTGCCTCTTTCTTGCCTCTGCATGTGAAGAACAGGGTGCTTGTGAGCATATTGTGCAGTTTCAAGCAGGTAGCTGGCTTGGAACGGGACCGGTGGGGCAGAGCAATCCTAGCGGCTCGCCCGAGCAGTGGAGGCCGGCGAGGGTGCGCGTTCAGCCGGATGAATGGGGCGCTGTCAGGGCCCCTCTCGTGGAGGATAAAGATCATGCTTTTTCCCTCATTACACATCCCATGCGAGCTTGTAATGATAAAACCTCATCCAAATCACACATTGCAGCTCAATATTCAGTGAGGACAGGGCCTTTTTAAGTCGAAATGTGCAAAAAAGCATCCCATCGCTCTGAAACGGCTGTTTTGCTCTCCACCACATTTACTGTCAGACTGGCCGAATTAGACCGATTCTGCCTCTTTCTTGCCTCTGCATGTGAAGAACAGGGTGCTTGTGAGCATATTGTGCAGTTTCAAGCAGGTAGCTGGCTTGGAACGGGACCGGTGGGGCAGAGCAATCCTAGCGGCTCGCCCGAGCAGTGGAGGCCGGCGAGGGTGCGCGTTCAGCCGGATGAATGGGGCGCTGTCAGGGCCCCTCTCGTGGAGGATAAAGATCATGCTTTTTCCCTCATTACACATCCCATGCGAGCTTGTACTGATAAAACCTCATCCAAATCACACATTGCAGCTCAATATTCAGTGAGGACAGGGCCTTTTTAAGTCGAAATGTGCAAAAAAGCATCCCATCGCTCTGAAACGGCTGTTTTGCTCTCCACCACATTTACTGTCAGACAGGCCGAATTAGACCGATTCTGCCTCTTTCTTGCCTCTGCATGTGAAGAACAGGGTGCTTGTGAGCATATTGTGCAGTTTCAAGCAGGTAGCTGGCTTGGAACGGGACCGGTGGGGCAGAGCAATCCTAGCGGCTCGCCCGAGCAGTGGAGGCCGGCGAGGGTGCGCGTTCAGCCGGATGAATGGGGCGCTGTCAGGGCCCCTCTCGTGGAGGATAAAGATCATGCTTTTTCCCTCATTACACATCCCATGCGAGCTTGTAATGATAAAACCTCATCCAAATCACACATTGCAGCTCAATATTCAGTGAGGACAGGGCCTTTTTAAGTCGAAATGTGCAAAAAAGCATCCCATCGCTCTGAAACGGCTGTTTTGCTCTCCACCACATTTACTGTCAGACTGGCCGAATTAGACCGATTCTGCCTCTTTCTTGCCTCTGCATGTGAAGAACAGGGTGCTTGTGAGCATATTGTGCAGTTTCAAGCAGGTAGCTGGCTTGGAACGGGACCGGTGGGGCAGAGCAATCCTAGCGGCTCGCCCGAGCAGTGGAGGCCGGCGAGGGTGCGCGTTCAGCCGGATGAATGGGGCGCTGTCAGGGCCCCTCTCGTGGAGGATAAAGATCATGCTTTTTCCCTCATTACACATCCCATGCGAGCTTGTAATGATAAAACCTCATCCAAATCACACATTGCAGCTCAATATTCAGTGAGGACAGGGCCTTTTTAAGTCGAAATGTGCAAAAAAGCATCCCATCGCTCTGAAACGGCTGTTTTGCTCTCCACCACATTTACTGTCAGACTGGCCGAATTAGACCGATTCTGCCTCTTTCTTGCCTCTGCATGTGAAGAACAGGGTGCTTGTGAGCATATTGTGCAGTTTCAAGCAGGTAGCTGGCTTGGAACGGGACCGGTGGGGCAGAGCAATCCTAGCGGCTCGCCCGAGCAGTGGAGGCCGGCGAGGGTGCGCGTTCAGCCGGATGAATGGGGCGCTGTCAGGGCCCCTCTCGTGGAGGATAAAGATCATGCTTTTTCCCTCATTACACATCCCATGCGAGCTTGTAATGATAAAACCTCATCCAAATCACACATTGCAGCTCAATATTCAGTGAGGACAGGGCCTTTTTAAGTCGAAATGTGCAAAAAAGCATCCCATCGCTCTGAAACGGCTGTTTTGCTCTCCACCACATTTACTGTCAGACTGGCCGAATTAGACCGATTCTGCCTCTTTCTTGCCTCTGCATGTGAAGAACAGGGTGCTTGTGAGCATATTGTGCAGTTTCAAGCAGGTAGCTGGCTTGGAACGGGACCGGTGGGGCAGAGCAATCCTAGCGGCTCGCCCGAGCAGTGGAGGCCGGCGAGGGTGCGCGTTCAGCCGGATGAATGGGGCGCTGTCAGGGCCCCTCTCGTGGAGGATAAAGATCATGCTTTTTCCCTCATTACACATCCCATGCGAGCTTGTAATGATAAAACCTCATCCAAATCACACATTGCAGCTCAATATTCAGTGAGGACAGGGCCTTTTTAAGTCGAAATGTGCAAAAAAGCATCCCATCGCTCTGAAACGGCTGTTTTGCTCTCCACCACATTTACTGTCAGACAGGCCGAATTAGACCGATTCTGCCTCTTTCTTGCCTCTGCATGTGAAGAACAGGGTGCTTGTGAGCATATTGTGCAGTTTCAAGCAGGTAGCTGGCTTGGAACGGGACCGGTGGGGCAGAGCAATCCTAGCGGCTCGCCCGAGCAGTGGAGGCCGGCGAGGGTGCGCGTTCAGCCGGATGAATGGGGCGCTGTCAGGGCCCCTCTCGTGGAGGATAAAGATCATGCTTTTTCCCTCATTACACATCCCATGCGAGCTTGTAATGATAAAACCTCATCCAAATCACACATTGCAGCTCAATATTCAGTGAGGACAGGGCCTTTTTAAGTCGAAATGTGCAAAAAAGCATCCCATCGCTCTGAAACGGCTGTTTTGCTCTCCACCACATTTACTGTCAGACTGGCCGAATTAGACCGATTCTGCCTCTTTCTTGCCTCTGCATGTGAAGAACAGGGTGCTTGTGAGCATATTGTGCAGTTTCAAGCAGGTAGCTGGCTTGGAACGGGACCGGTGGGGCAGAGCAATCCTAGCGGCTCGCCCGAGCAGTGGAGGCCGGCGAGGGTGCGCGTTCAGCCGGATGAATGGGGCGCTGTCAGGGCCCCTCTCGTGGAGGATAAAGATCATGCTTTTTCCCTCATTACACATCCCATGCGAGCTTGTAATGATAAAACCTCATCCAAATCACACATTGCAGCTCAATATTCAGTGAGGACAGGGCCTTTTTAAGTCGAAATGTGCAAAAAAGCATCCCATCGCTCTGAAACGGCTGTTTTGCTCTCCACCACATTTACTGTCAGACTGGCCGAATTAGACCGATTCTGCCTCTTTCTTGCCTCTGCATGTGAAGAACAGGGTGCTTGTGAGCATATTGTGCAGTTTCAAGCAGGTAGCTGGCTTGGAACGGGACCGGTGGGGCAGAGCAATCCTAGCGGCTCGCCCGAGCAGTGGAGGCCGGCGAGGGTGCGCGTTCAGCCGGATGAATGGGGCGTTGTCAGGGCCCCTCTCGTGGAGGATAAAGATCATGCTTTTTCCCTCATTACACATCCCATGCGAGCTTGTAATGATAAAACCTCATCCAAATCACACATTGCAGCTCAATATTCAGTGAGGACAGGGCCTTTTTAAGTCGAAATGTGCAAAAAAGCATCCCATCGCTCTGAAACGGCTGTTTTGCTCTCCACCACATTTACTGTCAGACTGGCCGAATTAGACCGATTCTGCCTCTTTCTTGCCTCTGCATGTGAAGAACAGGGTGCTTGTGAGCATATTGTGCAGTTTCAAGCAGGTAGCTGGCTTGGAACGGGACCGGTGGGGCAGAGCAATCCTAGCGGCTCGCCCGAGCAGTGGAGGCCGGCGAGGGTGCGCGTTCAGCCGGATGAATGGGGCGCTGTCAGGGCCCCTCTCGTGGAGGATAAAGATCATGCTTTTTCCCTCATTACACATCCCATGCGAGCTTGTAATGATAAAACCTCATCCAAATCACACATTGCAGCTCAATATTCAGTGAGGACAGGGCCTTTTTAAGTCGAAATGTGCAAAAAAGCATCCCATCGCTCTGAAACGGCTGTTTTGCTCTCCACCACATTTACTGTCAGACTGGCCGAATTAGACCGATTCTGCCTCTTTCTTGCCTCTGCATGTGAAGAACAGGGTGCTTGTGAGCATATTGTGCAGTTTCAAGCAGGTAGCTGGCTTGGAACGGGACCGGTGGGGCAGAGCAATCCTAGCGGCTCGCCCGAGCAGTGGAGGCCGGCGAGGGTGCGCGTTCAGCCGGATGAATGGGGCGCTGTCAGGGCCCCTCTCGTGGAGGATAAAGATCATGCTTTTTCCCTCATTACACATCCCATGCGAGCTTGTAATGATAAAACCTCATCCAAATCACACATTGCAGCTCAATATTCAGTGAGGACAGGGCCTTTTTAAGTCGAAATGTGCAAAAAAGCATCCCATCGCTCTGAAACGGCTGTTTTGCTCTCCACCACATTTACTGTCAGACTGGCCGAATTAGACCGATTCTGCCTCTTTCTTGCCTCTGCATGTGAAGAACAGGGTGCTTGTGAGCATATTGTGCAGTTTCAAGCAGGTAGCTGGCTTGGAACGGGACCGGTGGGGCAGAGCAATCCTAGCGGCTCGCCCGAGCAGTGGAGGCCGGCGAGGGTGCGCGTTCAGCCGGATGAATGGGGCGCTGTCAGGGCCCCTCTCGTGGAGGATAAAGATCATGCTTTTTCCCTCATTACACATCCCATGCGAGCTTGTAATGATAAAACCTCATCCAAATCACACATTGCAGCTCAATATTCAGTGAGGACAGGGCCTTTTTAAGTCGAAATGTGCAAAAAAGCATCCCATCGCTCTGAAACGGCTGTTTTGCTCTCCACCACATTTACTGTCAGACTGGCCGAATTAGACCGATTCTGCCTCTTTCTTGCCTCTGCATGTGAAGAACAGGGTGCTTGTGAGCATATTGTGCAGTTTCAAGCAGGTAGCTGGCTTGGAACGGGACCGGTGGGGCAGAGCAATCCTAGCGGCTCGCCCGAGCAGTGGAGGCCGGCGAGGGTGCGCGTTCAGCCGGATGAATGGGGCGCTGTCAGGGCCCCTCTCGTGGAGGATAAAGATCATGCTTTTTCCCTCATTACACATCCCATGCGAGCTTGTAATGATAAAACCTCATCCAAATCACACATTGCAGCTCAATATTCAGTGAGGACAGGGCCTTTTTAAGTCGAAATGTGCAAAAAAGCATCCCATCGCTCTGAAACGGCTGTTTTGCTCTCCACCACATTTACTGTCAGACTGGCCGAATTAGACCGATTCTGCCTCTTTCTTGCCTCTGCATGTGAAGAACAGGGTGCTTGTGAGCATATTGTGCAGTTTCAAGCAGGTAGCTGGCTTGGAACGGGACCGGTGGGGCAGAGCAATCCTAGCGGCTCGCCCGAGCAGTGGAGGCCGGCGAGGGTGCGCGTTCAGCCGGATGAATGGGGCGCTGTCAGGGCCCCTCTCGTGGAGGATAAAGATCATGCTTTTTCCCTCATTACACATCCCATGCGAGCTTGTAATGATAAAACCTCATCCAAATCACACATTGCAGCTCAATATTCAGTGAGGACAGGGCCTTTTTAAGTCGAAATGTGCAAAAAAGCATCCCATCGCTCTGAAACGGCTGTTTTGCTCTCCACCACATTTACTGTCAGACAGGCCGAATTAGACCGATTCTGCCTCTTTCTTGCCTCTGCATGTGAAGAACAGGGTGCTTGTGAGCATATTGTGCAGTTTCAAGCAGGTAGCTGGCTTGGAACGGGACCGGTGGGGCAGAGCAATCCTAGCGGCTCGCCCGAGCAGTGGAGGCCGGCGAGGGTGCGCGTTCATCCGGATGAATGGGGCGCTGTCAGGGCCCCTCTCGTGGAGGATAAAGATCATGCTTTTTCCCTCATTACACATCCCATGCGAGCTTGTAATGATAAAACCTCATCCAAATCACACATTGCAGCTCAATATTCAGTGAGGACAGGGCCTTTTTAAGTCGAAATGTGCAAAAAAGCATCCCATCGCTCTGAAACGGCTGTTTTGCTCTCCACCACATTTACTGTCAGACTGGCCGAATTAGACCGATTCTGCCTCTTTCTTGCCTCTGCATGTGAAGAACAGGGTGCTTGTGAGCATATTGTGCAGTTTCAAGCAGGTAGCTGGCTTGGAACGGGACCGGTGGGGCAGAGCAATCCTAGCGGCTCACCCGAGCAGTGGAGGCCGGCGAGGGTGCGCGTTCAGCCGGATGAATGGGGCGCTGTCAGGGCCCCTCTCGTGGAGGATAAAGATCATGCTTTTTCCCTCATTACACATCCCATGCGAGCTTGTAATGATAAAACCTCATCCAAATCACACATTGCAGCTCAATATTCAGTGAGGACAGGGCCTTTTTAAGTCGAAATGTGCAAAAAAGCATCCCATCGCTCTGAAACGGCTGTTTTGCTCTCCACCACATTTACTGTCAGACTGGCCGAATTAGACCGATTCTGCCTCTTTCTTGCCTCTGCATGTGAAGAACAGGGTGCTTGTGAGCATATTGTGCAGTTTCAAGCAGGTAGCTAGCTTGGAACGGGACCGGTGGGGCAGAGCAATCCTAGCGGCTCGCCCGAGCAGTGGAGGCCGGCGAGGGTGCGCGTTCAGCCGGATGAATGGGGCGCTGTCAGGGCCCCTCTCGTGGAGGATAAAGATCATGCTTTTTCCCTCATTACACATCCCATGCGAGCTTGTAATGATAAAACCTCATCCAAATCACACATTGCAGCTCAATATTCAGTGAGGACAGGGCCTTTTTAAGTCGAAATGTGCAAAAAAGCATCCCATCGCTCTGAAACGGCTGTTTTGCTCTCCACCACATTTACTGTCAGACTGGCCGAATTAGACCGATTCTGCCTCTTTCTTGCCTCTGCATGTGAAGAACAGGGTGCTTGTGAGCATATTGTGCAGTTTCAAGCAGGTAGCTGGCTTGGAACGGGACCGGTGGGGCAGAGCAATCCTAGCGGCTCGCCCGAGCAGTGGAGGCCGGCGAGGGTGCGCGTTCAGCCGGATGAATGGGGCGCTGTCAGGGCCCCTCTCGTGGAGGATAAAGATCATGCTTTTTCCCTCATTACACATCCCATGCGAGCTTGTAATGATAAAACCTCATCCAAATCACACATTGCAGCTCAATATTCAGTGAGGACAGGGCCTTTTTAAGTCGAAATGTGCAAAAAAGCATCCCATCGCTCTGAAACGGCTGTTTTGCTCTCCACCACATTTACTGTCAGACTGGCCGAATTAGACCGATTCTGCCTCTTTCTTGCCTCTGCATGTGAAGAACAGGGTGCTTGTGAGCATATTGTGCAGTTTCAAGCAGGTAGCTGGCTTGGAACGGGACCGGTGGGGCAGAGCAATCCTAGCGGCTCGCCCGAGCAGTGGAGGCCGGCGAGGGTGCGCGTTCAGCCGGATGAAAGGGGCGCTGTCAGGGCCCCTCTCGTGGAGGATAAAGATCATGCTTTTTCCCTCATTACACATCCCATGCGAGCTTGTAATGATAAAACCTCATCCAAATCACACATTGCAGCTCAATATTCAGTGAGGACAGGGCCTTTTTAAGTCGAAATGTGCAAAAAAGCATCCCATCGCTCTGAAACGGCTGTTTTGCTCTCCACCACATTTACTGTCAGACTGGCCGAATTAGACCGATTCTGCCTCTTTCTTGCCTCTGCATGTGAAGAACAGGGTGCTTGTGAGCATATTGTGCAGTTTCAAGCAGGTAGCTGGCTTGGAACGGGACCGGTGGGGCAGAGCAATCCTAGCGGCTCGCCCGAGCAGTGGAGGCCGGCGAGGGTGCGCGTTCAGCCGGATGAATGGGGCGCTGTCAGGGCCCCTCTCGTGGAGGATAAAGATCATGCTTTTTCCCTCATTACACATCCCATGCGAGCTTGTAATGATAAAACCTCATCCAAATCACACATTGCAGCTCAATATTCAGTGAGGACAGGGCCTTTTTAAGTCGAAATGTGCAAAAAAGCATCCCATCGCTCTGAAACGGCTGTTTTGCTCTCCACCACATTTACTGTCAGACTGGCCGAATTAGACCGATTCTGCCTCTTTCTTGCCTCTGCATGTGAAGAACAGGGTGCTTGTGAGCATATTGTGCAGTTTCAAGCAGGTAGCTGGCTTGGAACGGGACCGGTGGGGCAGAGCAATCCTAGCGGCTCGCCCGAGCAGTGGAGGCCGGCGAGGGTGCGCGTTCAGCCGGATGAATGGGGCGCTGTCAGGGCCCCTCTCGTGGAGGATAAAGATCATGCTTTTTCCCTCATTACACATCCCATGCGAGCTTGTAATGATAAAACCTCATCCAAATCACACATTGCAGCTCAATATTCAGTGAGGACAGGGCCTTTTTAAGTCGAAATGTGCAAAAAAGCATCCCATCGCTCTGAAACGGCTGTTTTGCTCTCCACCACATTTACTGTCAGACTGGCCGAATTAGACCGATTCTGCCTCTTTCTTGCCTCTGCATGTGAAGAACAGGGTGCTTGTGAGCATATTGTGCAGTTTCAAGCAGGTAGCTGGCTTGGAACGGGACCGGTGGGGCAGAGCAATCCTAGCGGCACGCCCGAGCAGTGGAGGCCGGCGAGGGTGCGCGTTCAGCCGGATGAATGGGGCGCTGTCAGGGCCCCTCTCGTGGAGGATAAAGATCATGCTTTTTCCCTCATTACACATCCCATGCGAGCTTGTAATGATAAAACCTCATCCAAATCACACATTGCAGCTCAATATTCAGTGAGGACAGGGCCTTTTTAAGTCGAAATGTGCAAAAAAGCATCCCATCGCTCTGAAACGGCTGTTTTGCTCTCCACCACATTTACTGTCAGACAGGCCGAATTAGACCGATTCTGCCTCTTTCTTGCCTCTGCATGTGAAGAACAGGGTGCTTGTGAGCATATTGTGCAGTTTCAAGCAGGTAGCTGGCTTAGAACGGGACCGGTGGGGCAGAGCAATCCTAGCGGCTCGCCCGAGCAGTGGAGGCCGGCGAGGGTGCGCGTTCAGCCGGATGAAAGGGGCGCTGTCAGGGCCCCTCTCGTGGAGGATAAAGATCATGCTTTTTCCCTCATTACACATCCCATGCGAGCTTGTAATGATAAAACCTCATCCAAATCACACATTGCAGCTCAATATTCAGTGAGGACAGGGCCTTTTTAAGTCGAAATGTGCAAAAAAGCATCCCATCGCTCTGAAACGGCTGTTTTGCTCTCCACCACATTTACTGTCAGACTGGCCGAATTAGACCGATTCTGCCTCTTTCTTGCCTCTGCATGTGAAGAACAGGGTGCTTGTGAGCATATTGTGCAGTTTCAAGCAGGTAGCTGGCTTGGAACGGGACCGGTGGGGCAGAGCAATCCTAGCGGCTCGCCCGAGCAGTGGAGGCCGGCGAGGGTGCGCGTTCAGCCGGATGAATGGGGCGCTGTCAGGGCCCCTCTCGTGGAGGATAAAGATCATGCTTTTTCCCTCATTACACATCCCATGCGAGCTTGTAATGATAAAACCTCATCCAAATCACACATTGCAGCTCAATATTCAGTGAGGACAGGGCCTTTTTAAGTCGAAATGTGCAAAAAAGCATCCCATCGCTCTGAAACGGCTGTTTTGCTCTCCACCACATTTACTGTCAGACTGGCCGAATTAGACCGATTCTGCCTCTTTCTTGCCTCTGCATGTGAAGAACAGGGTGCTTGTGAGCATATTGTGCAGTTTCAAGCAGGTAGCTGGCTTGGAACGGGACCGGTGGGGCAGAGCAATCCTAGCGGCTCGCCCGAGCAGTGGAGGCCGGCGAGGGTGCGCGTTCAGCCGGATGAATGGGGCGCTGTCAGGGCCCCTCTCGTGGAGGATAAAGATCATGCTTTTTCCCTCATTACACATCCCATGCGAGCTTGTAATGATAAAACCTCATCCAAATCACACATTGCAGCTCAATATTCAGTGAGGACAGGGCCTTTTTAAGTCGAAATGTGCAAAAAAGCATCCCATCGCTCTGAAACGGCTGTTTTGCTCTCCACCACATTTACTGTCAGACTGGCCGAATTAGACCGATTCTGCCTCTTTCTTGCCTCTGCATGTGAAGAACAGGGTGCTTGTGAGCATATTGTGCAGTTTCAAGCAGGTAGCTGGCTTGGAACGGGACCGGTGGGGCAGAGCAATCCTAGCGGCTCGCCCGAGCAGTGGAGGCCGGCGAGGGTGCGCGTTCAGCCGGATGAATGGGGCGCTGTCAGGGCCCCTCTCGTGGAGGATAAAAATCATGCTTTTTCCCTCATTACACATCCCATGCGAGCTTGTAATGATAAAACCTGATCCAAATCACACATTGCAGCTCAATATTCAGTGAGGACAGGGCCTTTTTAAGTCGAAATGTGCAAAACAGCATCCTATCGCTCTGAAACGGCTGTTTTGCTCTCCACCACATTTACTGTCAGACTGGCCGAATTAGACCGATTCTGCCTCTTTCTTGCCTCTACATGTGAAGAACAGGGTGCTTGTGAGCATATTGTGCAGTTTCCAGCAGGTAGCTGGCTTGGAACGGGACCGGTGGGGCAGAGCAATCCTAGCGGCTCGCCCGAGCAGTGGAAGCCGGCGAGGGTGCGCGTTCAGCCGGATGAATGGGGCGCTGTCAGGGCCCCTCTCGTGGAGGATAAAAATCATGCTTTTTCCCTCATTACACATCCCATGCGAGCTTGTAATGATAAAACCTCATCCAAATCACACATTGCAGCTCAATATTCAGTGAGGACAGGGCCTTTTTAAGTCGAAATGTGCAAAAAAGCATCCTATCGCTCTGAAACGGCTGTTTTGCTCTCCACCACATTTACTGTCAGACTGGCCGAATTAGACCGATTCTGCCTCTTTCTTGCCTCTACATGTGAAGAACAGGGTGCTTGTGAGCATATTGTGCAGTTTCCAGCAGGTAGCTGGCTTGGAACGGGACCGGTGGGGCAGAGCAATCCTAGCGGCTCGCCCGAGCAGTGGAAGCCGGCGAGGGTGCGCGTTCAGCCGGATGAATGGGGCGCTGTCAGGGCCCCTCTCGTGGAGGATTAAAATCATGCTTTTTCCCTCATTACACATCCCATGCGAGCTTGTAATGATAAAACCTGATCCAAATCACACATTGCAGCTCAATATTCAGTGAGGACAGGGCCTTTTTAAGTCGAAATGTGCAAAAAAGCATCCTATCGCTCTGAAACGGCTGTTTTGCTCTCCACCACATTTACTGTCAGACTGGCCGAATTAGACCGATTCTGCCTCTTTCTTGCCTCTACATGTGAAGAACAGGGTGCTTGTGAGCATATTGTGCAGTTTCCAGCAGGTAGCTGGCTTGGAACGGGACCGGTGGGGCAGAGCAATCCTAGCGGCTCGCCCGAGCAGTGGAAGCCGGCGAGGGTGCGCGTTCAGCCGGATGAATGGGGCGCTGTCAGGGCCCCTCTCGTGGAGGATAAAGATCATGCTTTTTCCCTCATTACACATCCCATGCGAGCTTGTAATGATAAAACCTCATCCAAATCACACATTGCAGCTCAATATTCAGTGAGGACAGGGCCTTTTTAAGTCGAAATGTGCAAAAAAGCATCCCATCGCTCTGAAACGGCTGTTTTGCTCTCCACCACATTTACTGTCAGACTGGCCGAATTAGACCGATTCTGCCTCTTTCTTGCCTCTGCATGTGAAGAACAGGGTGCTTGTGAGCATATTGTGCAGTTTCAAGCAGGTAGCTGGCTTGGAACGGGACCGGTGGGGCAGAGCAATCCTAGCGGCTCGCCCGAGCAGTGGAGGCCGGCGAGGGTGCGCGTTCAGCCGGATGAATGGGGCGCTGTCAGGGCCCCTCTCGTGGAGGATAAAAATCATGCTTTTTCCCTCATTACACATCCCATGCGAGCTTGTAATGATAAAACCTGATCCAAATCACACATTGCAGCTCAATATTCAGTGAGGACAGGGCCTTTTTAAGTCGAAATGTGCAAAACAGCATCCTATCGCTCTGAAACGGCTGTTTTGCTCTCCACCACATTTACTGTCAGACTGGCCGAATTAGACCGATTCTGCCTCTTTCTTGCCTCTACATGTGAAGAACAGGGTGCTTGTGAGCATATTGTGCAGTTTCCAGCAGGTAGCTGGCTTGGAACGGGACCGGTGGGGCAGAGCAATCCTAGCGGCTCGCCCGAGCAGTGGAAGCCGGCGAGGGTGCGCGTTCAGCCGGATGAATGGGGCGCTGTCAGGGCCCCTCTCGTGGAGGATAAAAATCATGCTTTTTCCCTCATTACACATCCCATGCGAGCTTGTAATGATAAAACCTCATCCAAATCACACATTGCAGCTCAATATTCAGTGAGGACAGGGCCTTTTTAAGTCGAAATGTGCAAAAAAGCATCCTATCGCTCTGAAACGGCTGTTTTGCTCTCCACCACATTTACTGTCAGACTGGCCGAATTAGACCGATTCTGCCTCTTTCTTGCCTCTACATGTGAAGAACAGGGTGCTTGTGAGCATATTGTGCAGTTTCCAGCAGGTAGCTGGCTTGGAACGGGACCGGTGGGGCAGAGCAATCCTAGCGGCTCGCCCGAGCAGTGGAAGCCGGCGAGGGTGCGCGTTCAGCCGGATGAATGGGGCGCTGTCAGGGCCCCTCTCGTGGAGGATTAAAATCATGCTTTTTCCCTCATTACACATCCCATGCGAGCTTGTAATGATAAAACCTGATCCAAATCACACATTGCAGCTCAATATTCAGTGAGGACAGGGCCTTTTTAAGTCGAAATGTGCAAAAAAGCATCCTATCGCTCTGAAACGGCTGTTTTGCTCTCCACCACATTTACTGTCAGACTGGCCGAATTAGACCGATTCTGCCTCTTTCTTGCCTCTACATGTGAAGAACAGGGTGCTTGTGAGCATATTGTGCAGTTTCCAGCAGGTAGCTGGCTTGGAACGGGACCGGTGGGGCAGAGCAATCCTAGCGGCTCGCCCGAGCAGTGGAAGCCGGCGAGGGTGCGCGTTCAGCCGGATGAATGGGGCGCTGTCAGGGCCCCTCTCGTGGAGGATAAAAATCATGCTTTTTCCCTCATTACACATCCCATGCGAGCTTGTAATGATAAAACCTCATCCAAATCACACATTGCAGCTCAATATTCAGTGAGGACAGGGCCTTTTTAAGTCGAAATGTGCAAAACAGCATCCTATCGCTCTGAAACGGCTGTTTTGCTCTCCACCACATTTACTGTCAGACTGGCCGAATTAGACCGATTCTGCCTCTTTCTTGCCTCTACATGTGAAGAACAGGGTGCTTGTGAGCATATTGTGCAGTTTCCAGCAGGTAGCTGGCTTGGAACGGGACCGGTGGGGCAGAGCAATCCTAGCGGCTCGCCCGAGCAGTGGAAGCCGGCGAGGGTGCGCGTTCAGCCGGATGAATGGGGCGCTGTCAGGGCCCCTCTCGTGGAGGATAAAAATCATGCTTTTTCCCTCATTACACATCCCATGCGAGCTTGTAATGATAAAACCTGATCCAAATCACACATTGCAGCTCAATATTCAGTGAGGACAGGGCCTTTTTAAGTCGAAATGTGCAAAACAGCATCCTATCGCTCTGAAACGGCTGTTTTGCTCTCCACCACATTTACTGTCAGACTGGCCGAATTAGACCGATTCTGCCTCTTTCTTGCCTCTACATGTGAAGAACAGGGTGCTTGTGAGCATATTGTGCAGTTTCCAGCAGGTAGCTGGCTTGGAACGGGACCGGTGGGGCAGAGCAATCCTAGCGGCTCGCCCGAGCAGTGGAAGCCGGCGAGGGTGCGCGTTCAGCCGGATGAATGGGGCGCTGTCAGGGCCCCTCTCGTGGAGGATAAAAATCATGCTTTTTCCCTCATTACACATCCCATGCGAGCTTGTAATGATAAAACCTGATCCAAATCACACATTGCAGCTCAATATTCAGTGAGGACAGGGCCTTTTTAAGTCGAAATGTGCAAAAAAGCATCCTATCGCTCTGAAACGGCTGTTTTGCTCTCCACCACATTTACTGTCAGACTGGCCGAATTAGACCGATTCTGCCTCTTTCTTGCCTCTACATGTGAAAAACAGGGTGCTTGTGAGCATATTGTGCAGTTTCCAGCAGGTAGCTGGCTTGGAACGGGACCGGTGGGGCAGAGCAATCCTAGCGGCTCGCCCGAGCAGTGGAAGCCGGCGAGGGTGCGCGTTCAGCCGGATGAATGGGGCGCTGTCAGGGCCCCTCTCGTGGAGGATAAAAATCATGCTTTTTCCCTCATTACACATCCCATGCGAGCTTGTAATGATAAAACCTCATCCAAATCACACATTGCAGCTCAATATTCAGTGAGGACAGGGCCTTTTTAAGTCGAAATGTGCAAAAAAGCATCCTATCGCTCTGAAACGGCTGTTTTGCTCTCCACCACATTTACTGTCAGACTGGCCGAATTAGACCGATTCTGCCTCTTTCTTGCCTCTACATGTGAAGAACAGGGTGCTTGTGAGCATATTGTGCAGTTTCCAGCAGGTAGCTGGCTTGGAACGGGACCGGTGGGGCAGAGCAATCCTAGCGGCTCGCCCGAGCAGTGGAAGCCGGCGAGGGTGCGCGTTCAGCCGGATGAATGGGGCGCTGTCAGGGCCCCTCTCGTGGAGGATAAAAATCATGCTTTTTCCCTCATTACACATCCCATGCGAGCTTGTAATGATAAAACCTGATCCAAATCACACATTGCAGCTCAATATTCAGTGAGGACAGGGCCTTTTTAAGTCGAAATGTGCAAAACAGCATCCTATCGCTCTGAAACGGCTGTTTTGCTCTCCACCACATTTACTGTCAGACTGGCCGAATTAGACCGATTCTGCCTCTTTCTTGCCTCTACATGTGAAGAACAGGGTGCTTGTGAGCATATTGTGCAGTTTCCAGCAGGTAGCTGGCTTGGAACGGGACCGGTGGGGCAGAGCAATCCTAGCGGCTCGCCCGAGCAGTGGAAGCCGGCGAGGGTGCGCGTTCAGCCGGATGAATGGGGCGCTGTCAGGGCCCCTCTCGTGGAGGATAAAAATCATGCTTTTTCCCTCATTACACATCCCATGCGAGCTTGTAATGATAAAACCTCATCCAAATCACACATTGCAGCTCAATATTCAGTGAGGACAGGGCCTTTTTAAGTCGAAATGTGCAAAACAGCATCCTATCGCTCTGAAACGGCTGTTTTGCTCTCCACCACATTTACTGTCAGACTGGCCGAATTAGACCGATTCTGCCTCTTTCTTGCCTCTACATGTGAAGAACAGGGTGCTTGTGAGCATATTGTGCAGTTTCCAGCAGGTAGCTGGCTTGGAACGGGACCGGTGGGGCAGAGCAATCCTAGCGGCTCGCCCGAGCAGTGGAAGCCGGCGAGGGTGCGCGTTCAGCCGGATGAATGGGGCGCTGTCAGGGCCCCTCTCGTGGAGGATAAAAATCATGCTTTTTCCCTCATTACACATCCCATGCGAGCTTGTAATGATAAAACCTGATCCAAATCACACATTGCAGCTCAATATTCAGTGAGGACAGGGCCTTTTTAAGTCGAAATGTGCAAAACAGCATCCTATCGCTCTGAAACGGCTGTTTTGCTCTCCACCACATTTACTGTCAGACTGGCCGAATTAGACCGATTCTGCCTCTTTCTTGCCTCTACATGTGAAGAACAGGGTGCTTGTGAGCATATTGTGCAGTTTCCAGCAGGTAGCTGGCTTGGAACGGGACCGGTGGGGCAGAGCAATCCTAGCGGCTCGCCCGAGCAGTGGAAGCCGGCGAGGGTGCGCGTTCAGCCGGATGAATGGGGCGCTGTCAGGGCCCCTCTCGTGGAGGATAAAAATCATGCTTTTTCCCTCATTACACATCCCATGCGAGCTTGTAATGATAAAACCTGATCCAAATCACACATTGCAGCTCAATATTCAGTGAGGACAGGGCCTTTTTAAGTCGAAATGTGCAAAAAAGCATCCTATCGCTCTGAAACGGCTGTTTTGCTCTCCACCACATTTACTGTCAGACTGGCCGAATTAGACCGATTCTGCCTCTTTCTTGCCTCTACATGTGAAAAACAGGGTGCTTGTGAGCATATTGTGCAGTTTCCAGCAGGTAGCTGGCTTGGAACGGGACCGGTGGGGCAGAGCAATCCTAGCGGCTCGCCCGAGCAGTGGAAGCCGGCGAGGGTGCGCGTTCAGCCGGATGAATGGGGCGCTGTCAGGGCCCCTCTCGTGGAGGATAAAAATCATGCTTTTTCCCTCATTACACATCCCATGCGAGCTTGTAATGATAAAACCTCATCCAAATCACACATTGCAGCTCAATATTCAGTGAGGACAGGGCCTTTTTAAGTCGAAATGTGCAAAAAAGCATCCTATCGCTCTGAAACGGCTGTTTTGCTCTCCACCACATTTACTGTCAGACTGGCCGAATTAGACCGATTCTGCCTCTTTCTTGCCTCTACATGTGAAGAACAGGGTGCTTGTGAGCATATTGTGCAGTTTCCAGCAGGTAGCTGGCTTGGAACGGGACCGGTGGGGCAGAGCAATCCTAGCGGCTCGCCCGAGCAGTGGAAGCCGGCGAGGGTGCGCGTTCAGCCGGATGAATGGGGCGCTGTCAGGGCCCCTCTCGTGGAGGATAAAAATCATGCTTTTTCCCTCATTACACATCCCATGCGAGCTTGTAATGATAAAACCTCATCCAAATCACACATTGCAGCTCAATATTCAGTGAGGACAGGGCCTTTTTAAGTCGAAATGTGCAAAACAGCATCCTATCGCTCTGAAACGGCTGTTTTGCTCTCCACCACATTTACTGTCAGACTGGCCGAATTAGACCGATTCTGCCTCTTTCTTGCCTCTACATGTGAAGAACAGGGTGCTTGTGAGCATATTGTGCAGTTTCAAGCAGGTAGCTGGCTTGGAACGGGACCGGTGGGGCAGAGCAATCCTAGCGGCTCGCCCGAGCAGTGGAAGCCGGCGAGGGTGCGCGTTCAGCCGGATGAATGGGGCGCTGTCAGGGCCCCTCTCGTGGAGGATAAAAATCATGCTTTTTCCCTCATTACACATCCCATGCGAGCTTGTAATGATAAAACCTGATCCAAATCACACATTGCAGCTCAATATTCAGTGAGGACAGGGCCTTTTTAAGTCGAAATGTGCAAAAAAGCATCCTATCGCTCTGAAACGGCTGTTTTGCTCTCCACCACATTTACTGTCAGACTGGCCGAATTAGACCGATTCTGCCTCTTTCTTGCCTCTACATGTGAAGAACAGGGTGCTTGTGAGCATATTGTGCAGTTTCAAGCAGGTAGCTGGCTTGGAACGGGACCGGTGGGGCAGAGCAATCCTAGCGGCTCGCCCGAGCAGTGGAAGCCGGCGAGGGTGCGCGTTCAGCCGGATGAATGGGGCGCTGTCAGGGCCCCTCTCGTGGAGGATAAAAATCATGCTTTTTCCCTCATTACACATCCCATGCGAGCTTGTAATGATAAAACCTCATCCAAATCACACATTGCAGCTCAATATTCAGTGAGGACAGGGCCTTTTTAAGTCGAAATGTGCAAAACAGCATCCTATCGCTCTGAAACGGCTGTTTTGGTCTCCACCACATTTACTGTCAGACTGGCCGAATTAGACCGATTCTGCCTCTTTCTTGCCTCTACATGTGAAGAACAGGGTGCTTGTGAGCATATTGTGCAGTTTCAAGCAGGTAGCTGGCTTGGAACGGGACCGGTGGGGCAGAGCAATCCTAGCGGCTCGCCCGAGCAGTGGAAGCCGGCGAGGGTGCGCGTTCAGCCGGATGAATGGGGCGCTGTCAGGGCCCCTCTCGTGGAGGATAAAAATCATGCTTTTTCCCTCATTACACATCCCATGCGAGCTTGTAATGATAAAACCTGATCCAAATCACACATTGCAGCTCAATATTCAGTGAGGACAGGGCCTTTTTAAGTCGAAATGTGCAAAACAGCATCCTATCGCTCTGAAACGGCTGTTTTGCTCTCCACCACATTTACTGTCAGACTGGCCGAATTAGACCGATTCTGCCTCTTTCTTGCCTCTACATGTGAAGAACAGGGTGCTTGTGAGCATATTGTGCAGTTTCAAGCAGGTAGCTGGCTTGGAACGGGACCGGTGGGGCAGAGCAATCCTAGCGGCTCGCCCGAGCAGTGGAAGCCGGCGAGGGTGCGCGTTCAGCCGGATGAATGGGGCGCTGTCAGGGCCCCTCTCGTGGAGGATAAAAATCATGCTTTTTCCCTCATTACACATCCCATGCGAGCTTGTAATGATAAAACCTGATCCAAATCACACATTGCAGCTCAATATTCAGTGAGGACAGGGCCTTTTTAAGTCGAAATGTGCAAAACAGCATCCTATCGCTCTGAAACGGCTGTTTTGCTCTCCACCACATTTACTGTCAGACTGGCCGAATTAGACCGATTCTGCCTCTTTCTTGCCTCTACATGTGAAGAACAGGGTGCTTGTGAGCATATTGTGCAGTTTCCAGCAGGTAGCTGGCTTGGAACGGGACCGGTGGGGCAGAGCAATCCTAGCGGCTCGCCCGAGCAGTGGAAGCCGGCGAGGGTGCGCGTTCAGCCGGATGAATGGGGCGCTGTCAGGGCCCCTCTCGTGGAGGATAAAAATCATGCTTTTTCCCTCATTACACATCCCATGCGAGCTTGTAATGATAAAACCTGATCCAAATCACACATTGCAGCTCAATATTCAGTGAGGACAGGGCCTTTTTAAGTCGAAATGTGCAAAACAGCATCCTATCGCTCTGAAACGGCTGTTTTGCTCTCCACCACATTTACTGTCAGACTGGCCGAATTAGACCGATTCTGCCTCTTTCTTGCCTCTACATGTGAAGAACAGGGTGCTTGTGAGCATATTGTGCAGTTTCAAGCAGGTAGCTGGCTTGGAACGGGACCGGTGGGGCAGAGCAATCCTAGCGGCTCGCCCGAGCAGTGGAAGCCGGCGAGGGTGCGCGTTCAGCCGGATGAATGGGGCGCTGTCAGGGCCCCTCTCGTGGAGGATAAAAATCATGCTTTTTCCCTCATTACACATCCCATGCGAGCTTGTAATGATAAAACCTGATCCAAATCACACATTGCAGCTCAATATTCAGTGAGGACAGGGCCTTTTTAAGTCGAAATGTGCAAAAAAGCATCCTATCGCTCTGAAACGGCTGTTTTGCTCTCCACCACATTTACTGTCAGACTGGCCGAATTAGACCGATTCTGCCTCTTTCTTGCCTCTACATGTGAAGAACAGGGTGCTTGTGAGCATATTGTGCAGTTTCCAGCAGGTAGCTGGCTTGGAACGGGACCGGTGGGGCAGAGCAATCCTAGCGGCTCGCCCGAGCAGTGGAAGCCGGCGAGGGTGCGCGTTCAGCCGGATGAATGGGGCGCTGTCAGGGCCCCTCTCGTGGAGGATAAAAATCATGCTTTTTCCCTCATTACACATCCCATGCGAGCTTGTAATGATAAAACCTCATCCAAATCACACATTGCAGCTCAATATTCAGTGAGGACAGGGCCTTTTTAAGTCGAAATGTGCAAAACAGCATCCTATCGCTCTGAAACGGCTGTTTTGCTCTCCACCACATTTACTGTCAGACTGGCCGAATTAGACCGATTCTGCCTCTTTCTTGCCTCTACATGTGAAGAACAGGGTGCTTGTGAGCATATTGTGCAGTTTCAAGCAGGTAGCTGGCTTGGAACGGGACCGGTGGGGCAGAGCAATCCTAGCGGCTCGCCCGAGCAGTGGAAGCCGGCGAGGGTGCGCGTTCAGCCGGATGAATGGGGCGCTGTCAGGGCCCCTCTCGTGGAGGATAAAAATCATGCTTTTTCCCTCATTACACATCCCATGCGAGCTTGTAATGATAAAACCTGATCCAAATCACACATTGCAGCTCAATATTCAGTGAGGACAGGGCCTTTTTAAGTCGAAATGTGCAAAAAAGCATCCTATCGCTCTGAAACGGCTGTTTTGCTCTCCACCACATTTACTGTCAGACTGGCCGAATTAGACCGATTCTGCCTCTTTCTTGCCTCTACATGTGAAGAACAGGGTGCTTGTGAGCATATTGTGCAGTTTCAAGCAGGTAGCTGGCTTGGAACGGGACCGGTGGGGCAGAGCAATCCTAGCGGCTCGCCCGAGCAGTGGAAGCCGGCGAGGGTGCGCGTTCAGCCGGATGAATGGGGCGCTGTCAGGGCCCCTCTCGTGGAGGATAAAAATCATGCTTTTTCCCTCATTACACATCCCATGCGAGCTTGTAATGATAAAACCTCATCCAAATCACACATTGCAGCTCAATATTCAGTGAGGACAGGGCCTTTTTAAGTCGAAATGTGCAAAACAGCATCCTATCGCTCTGAAACGGCTGTTTTGGTCTCCACCACATTTACTGTCAGACTGGCCGAATTAGACCGATTCTGCCTCTTTCTTGCCTCTACATGTGAAGAACAGGGTGCTTGTGAGCATATTGTGCAGTTTCAAGCAGGTAGCTGGCTTGGAACGGGACCGGTGGGGCAGAGCAATCCTAGCGGCTCGCCCGAGCAGTGGAAGCCGGCGAGGGTGCGCGTTCAGCCGGATGAATGGGGCGCTGTCAGGGCCCCTCTCGTGGAGGATAAAAATCATGCTTTTTCCCTCATTACACATCCCATGCGAGCTTGTAATGATAAAACCTGATCCAAATCACACATTGCAGCTCAATATTCAGTGAGGACAGGGCCTTTTTAAGTCGAAATGTGCAAAACAGCATCCTATCGCTCTGAAACGGCTGTTTTGCTCTCCACCACATTTACTGTCAGACTGGCCGAATTAGACCGATTCTGCCTCTTTCTTGCCTCTACATGTGAAGAACAGGGTGCTTGTGAGCATATTGTGCAGTTTCAAGCAGGTAGCTGGCTTGGAACGGGACCGGTGGGGCAGAGCAATCCTAGCGGCTCGCCCGAGCAGTGGAAGCCGGCGAGGGTGCGCGTTCAGCCGGATGAATGGGGCGCTGTCAGGGCCCCTCTCGTGGAGGATAAAAATCATGCTTTTTCCCTCATTACACATCCCATGCGAGCTTGTAATGATAAAACCTGATCCAAATCACACATTGCAGCTCAATATTCAGTGAGGACAGGGCCTTTTTAAGTCGAAATGTGCAAAACAGCATCCTATCGCTCTGAAACGGCTGTTTTGCTCTCCACCACATTTACTGTCAGACTGGCCGAATTAGACCGATTCTGCCTCTTTCTTGCCTCTACATGTGAAGAACAGGGTGCTTGTGAGCATATTGTGCAGTTTCCAGCAGGTAGCTGGCTTGGAACGGGACCGGTGGGGCAGAGCAATCCTAGCGGCTCGCCCGAGCAGTGGAAGCCGGCGAGGGTGCGCGTTCAGCCGGATGAATGGGGCGCTGTCAGGGCCCCTCTCGTGGAGGATAAAAATCATGCTTTTTCCCTCATTACACATCCCATGCGAGCTTGTAATGATAAAACCTGATCCAAATCACACATTGCAGCTCAATATTCAGTGAGGACAGGGCCTTTTTAAGTCGAAATGTGCAAAACAGCATCCTATCGCTCTGAAACGGCTGTTTTGCTCTCCACCACATTTACTGTCAGACTGGCCGAATTAGACCGATTCTGCCTCTTTCTTGCCTCTACATGTGAAGAACAGGGTGCTTGTGAGCATATTGTGCAGTTTCAAGCAGGTAGCTGGCTTGGAACGGGACCGGTGGGGCAGAGCAATCCTAGCGGCTCGCCCGAGCAGTGGAAGCCGGCGAGGGTGCGCGTTCAGCCGGATGAATGGGGCGCTGTCAGGGCCCCTCTCGTGGAGGATAAAAATCATGCTTTTTCCCTCATTACACATCCCATGCGAGCTTGTAATGATAAAACCTGATCCAAATCACACATTGCAGCTCAATATTCAGTGAGGACAGGGCCTTTTTAAGTCGAAATGTGCAAAAAAGCATCCTATCGCTCTGAAACGGCTGTTTTGCTCTCCACCACATTTACTGTCAGACTGGCCGAATTAGACCGATTCTGCCTCTTTCTTGCCTCTACATGTGAAGAACAGGGTGCTTGTGAGCATATTGTGCAGTTTCCAGCAGGTAGCTGGCTTGGAACGGGACCGGTGGGGCAGAGCAATCCTAGCGGCTCGCCCGAGCAGTGGAAGCCGGCGAGGGTGCGCGTTCAGCCGGATGAATGGGGCGCTGTCAGGGCCCCTCTCGTGGAGGATAAAAATCATGCTTTTTCCCTCATTACACATCCCATGCGAGCTTGTAATGATAAAACCTGATCCAAATCACACATTGCAGCTCAATATTCAGTGAGGACAGGGCCTTTTTAAGTCGAAATGTGCAAAAAAGCATCCTATCGCTCTGAAACGGCTGTTTTGCTCTCCACCACATTTACTGTCAGACTGGCCGAATTAGACCGATTCTGCCTCTTTCTTGCCTCTACATGTGAAGAACAGGGTGCTTGTGAGCATATTGTGCAGTTTCCAGCAGGTAGCTGGCTTGGAACGGGACCGGTGGGGCAGAGCAATCCTAGCGGCTCGCCCGAGCAGTGGAAGCCGGCGAGGGTGCGCGTTCAGCCGGATGAATGGGGCGCTGTCAGGGCCCCTCTCGTGGAGGATAAAAATCATGCTTTTTCCCTCATTACACATCCCATGCGAGCTTGTAATGATAAAACCTGATCCAAATCACACATTGCAGCTCAATATTCAGTGAGGACAGGGCCTTTTTAAGTCGAAATGTGCAAAACAGCATCCTATCGCTCTGAAACGGCTGTTTTGCTCTCCACCACATTTACTGTCAGACTGGCCGAATTAGACCGATTCTGCCTCTTTCTTGCCTCTACATGTGAAGAACAGGGTGCTTGTGAGCATATTGTGCAGTTTCAAGCAGGTAGCTGTCTTGGAACGGGACCGGTGGGGCAGAGCAATCCTAGCGGCTCGCCCGAGCAGTGGAAGCCGGCGAGGGTGCGCGTTCAGCCGGATGAATGGGGCGCTGTCAGGGCCCCTCTCGTGGAGGATAAAAATCATGCTTTTTCCCTCATTACACATCCCATGCGAGCTTGTAATGATAAAACCTCATCCAAATCACACATTGCAGCTCAATATTCAGTGAGGACAGGGCCTTTTTAAGTCGAAATGTGCAAAAAAGCATCCTATCGCTCTGAAACGGCTGTTTTGCTCTCCACCACATTTACTGTCAGACTGGCCGAATTAGACCGATTCTGCCTCTTTCTTGCCTCTACATGTGAAGAACAGGGTGCTTGTGAGCATATTGTGCAGTTTCAAGCAGGTAGCTGGCTTGGAACGGGACCGGTGGGGCAGAGCAATCCTAGCGGCTCGCCCGAGCAGTGGAAGCCGGCGAGGGTGCGCGTTCAGCCGGATGAATGGGGCGCTGTCAGGGCCCCTCTCGTGGAGGATAAAAATCATGCTTTTTCCCTCATTACACATCCCATGCGAGCTTGTAATGATAAAACCTCATCCAAATCACACATTGCAGCTCAATATTCAGTGAGGACAGGGCCTTTTTAAGTCGAAATGTGCAAAACAGCATCCTATCGCTCTGAAACGGCTGTTTTGCTCTCCACCACATTTACTGTCAGACTGGCCGAATTAGACCGATTCTGCCTCTTTCTTGCCTCTGCATGTGAAGAACAGGGTGCTTGTGAGCATATTGTGCAGTTTCAAGCAGGTAGCTGGCTTGGAACGGGACCGGTGGGGCAGAGCAATCCTAGCGGCTCGCCCGAGCAGTGGAAGCCGGCGAGGGTGCGCGTTCAGCCGGATGAATGGGGCGCTGTCAGGGCCCCTCTCGTGGAGGATAAAAATCATGCTTTTTCCCTCATTACACATCCCATGCGAGCTTGTAATGATAAAACCTGATCCAAATCACACATTGCAGCTCAATATTCAGTGAGGACAGGGCCTTTTTAAGTCGAAATGTGCAAAACAGCATCCTATCGCTCTGAAACGGCTGTTTTGCTCTCCACCACATTTACTGTCAGACTGGCCGAATTAGACCGATTCTGCCTCTTTCTTGCCTCTACATGTGAAGAACAGGGTGCTTGTGAGCATATTGTGCAGTTTCAAGCAGGTAGCTGGCTTGGAACGGGACCGGTGGGGCAGAGCAATCCTAGCGGCTCGCCCGAGCAGTGGAAGCCGGCGAGGGTGCGCGTTCAGCCGGATGAATGGGGCGCTGTCAGGGCCCCTCTCGTGGAGGATAAAAATCATGCTTTTTCCCTCATTACACATCCCATGCGAGCTTGTAATGATAAAACCTGATCCAAATCACACATTGCAGCTCAATATTCAGTGAGGACAGGGCCTTTTTAAGTCGAAATGTGCAAAACAGCATCCTATCGCTCTGAAACGGCTGTTTTGCTCTCCACCACATTTACTGTCAGACTGGCCGAATTAGACCGATTCTGCCTCTTTCTTGCCTCTACATGTGAAGAACAGGGTGCTTGTGAGCATATTGTGCAGTTTCAAGCAGGTAGCTGGCTTGGAACGGGACCGGTGGGGCAGAGCAATCCTAGCGGCTCGCCCGAGCAGTGGAAGCCGGCGAGGGTGCGCGTTCAGCCGGATGAATGGGGCGCTGTCAGGGCCCCTCTCGTGGAGGATAAAAATCATGCTTTTTCCCTCATTACACATCCCATGCGAGCTTGTAATGATAAAACCTGATCCAAATCACACATTGCAGCTCAATATTCAGTGAGGACAGGGCCTTTTTAAGTCGAAATGTGCAAAACAGCATCCTATCGCTCTGAAACGGCTGTTTTGCTCTCCACCACATTTACTGTCAGACTGGCCGAATTAGACCGATTCTGCCTCTTTCTTGCCTCTACATGTGAAGAACAGGGTGCTTGTGAGCATATTGTGCAGTTTCCAGCAGGTAGCTGGCTTGGAACGGGACCGGTGGGGCAGAGCAATCCTAGCGGCTCGCCCGAGCAGTGGAAGCCGGCGAGGGTGCGCGTTCAGCCGGATGAATGGGGCGCTGTCAGGGCCCCTCTCGTGGAGGATAAAAATCATGCTTTTTCCCTCATTACACATCCCATGCGAGCTTGTAATGATAAAACCTGATCCAAATCACACATTGCAGCTCAATATTCAGTGAGGACAGGGCCTTTTTAAGTCGAAATGTGCAAAACAGCATCCTATCGCTCTGAAACGGCTGTTTTGCTCTCCACCACATTTACTGTCAGACTGGCCGAATTAGACCGATTCTGCCTCTTTCTTGCCTCTACATGTGAAGAACAGGGTGCTTGTGAGCATATTGTGCAGTTTCAAGCAGGTAGCTGGCTTGGAACGGGACCGGTGGGGCAGAGCAATCCTAGCGGCTCGCCCGAGCAGTGGAAGCCGGCGAGGGTGCGCGTTCAGCCGGATGAATGGGGCGCTGTCAGGGCCCCTCTCGTGGAGGATAAAAATCATGCTTTTTCCCTCATTACACATCCCATGCGAGCTTGTAATGATAAAACCTGATCCAAATCACACATTGCAGCTCAATATTCAGTGAGGACAGGGCCTTTTTAAGTCGAAATGTGCAAAAAAGCATCCTATCGCTCTGAAACGGCTGTTTTGCTCTCCACCACATTTACTGTCAGACTGGCCGAATTAGACCGATTCTGCCTCTTTCTTGCCTCTGCATGTGAAGAACAGGGTGCTTGTGAGCATATTGTGCAGTTTCCAGCAGGTAGCTGGCTTGGAACGGGACCGGTGGGGCAGAGCAATCCTAGCGGCTCGCCCGAGCAGTGGAAGCCGGCGAGGGTGCGCGTTCAGCCGGATGAATGGGGCGCTGTCAGGGCCCCTCTCGTGGAGGATGAAAAAACATGCTTTTTCCCTCATTACACATCCCATGCGAGCTTGTAATGATAAAACCTGATCCAAATCACACATTGCAGCTCAATATTCAGTGAGGACAGGGCCTTTTTAAGTCGAAATGTGCAAAACAGCATCCTATCGCTCTGAAACGGCTGTTTTGCTCTCCACCACATTTACTGTCAGACTGGCCGAATTAGACCGATTCTGCCTCTTTCTTGCCTCTGCATGTGAAGAACAGGGTGCTTGTGAGCATATTGTGCAGTTTCCAGCAGGTAGCTGGCTTGGAACGGGACCGGTGGGGCAGAGCAATCCTAGCGGCTCGCCCGAGCAGTGGAAGCCGGCGAGGGTGCGCGTTCAGCCGGATGAATGGGGCGCTGTCAGGGCCCCTCTCGTGGAGGATAAAAATCATGCTTTTTCCCTCATTACACATCCCATGCGAGCTTGTAATGATAAAACCTGATCCAAATCACACATTGCAGCTCAATATTCAGTGAGGACAGGGCCTTTTTAAGTCGAAATGTGCAAAACAGCATCCTATCGCTCTGAAACGGCTGTTTTGCTCTCCACCACATTTACTGTCAGACTGGCCGAATTAGACCGATTCTGCCTCTTTCTTGCCTCTACATGTGAAGAACAGGGTGCTTGTGAGCATATTGTGCAGTTTCAAGCAGGTAGCTGGCTTGGAACGGGACCGGTGGGGCAGAGCAATCCTAGCGGCTCGCCCGAGCAGTGGAAGCCGGCGAGGGTGCGCGTTCAGCCGGATGAATGGGGCGCTGTCAGGGCCCCTCTCGTGGAGGATAAAAATCATGCTTTTTCCCTCATTACACATCCCATGCGAGCTTGTAATGATAAAACCTGATCCAAATCACACATTGCAGCTCAATATTCAGTGAGGACAGGGCCTTTTTAAGTCGAAATGTGCAAAACAGCATCCTATCGCTCTGAAACGGCTGTTTTGCTCTCCACCACATTTACTGTCAGACTGGCCGAATTAGACCGATTCTGCCTCTTTCTTGCCTCTACATGTGAAGAACAGGGTGCTTGTGAGCATATTGTGCAGTTTCCAGCAGGTAGCTGGCTTGGAACGGGACCGGTGGGGCAGAGCAATCCTAGCGGCTCGCCCGAGCAGTGGAAGCCGGCGAGGGTGCGCGTTCAGCCGGATGAATGGGGCGCTGTCAGGGCCCCTCTCGTGGAGGATAAAAATCATGCTTTTTCCCTCATTACACATCCCATGCGAGCTTGTAATGATAAAACCTGATCCAAATCACACATTGCAGCTCAATATTCAGTGAGGACAGGGCCTTTTTAAGTCGAAATGTGCAAAACAGCATCCTATCGCTCTGAAACGGCTGTTTTGCTCTCCACCACATTTACTGTCAGACTGGCCGAATTAGACCGATTCTGCCTCTTTCTTGCCTCTACATGTGAAGAACAGGGTGCTTGTGAGCATATTGTGCAGTTTCAAGCAGGTAGCTGGCTTGGAACGGGACCGGTGGGGCAGAGCAATCCTAGCGGCTCGCCCGAGCAGTGGAAGCCGGCGAGGGTGCGCGTTCAGCCGGATGAATGGGGCGCTGTCAGGGCCCCTCTCGTGGAGGATAAAAATCATGCTTTTTCCCTCATTACACATCCCATGCGAGCTTGTAATGATAAAACCTGATCCAAATCACACATTGCAGCTCAATATTCAGTGAGGACAGGGCCTTTTTAAGTCGAAATGTGCAAAAAAGCATCCTATCGCTCTGAAACGGCTGTTTTGCTCTCCACCACATTTACTGTCAGACTGGCCGAATTAGACCGATTCTGCCTCTTTCTTGCCTCTGCATGTGAAGAACAGGGTGCTTGTGAGCATATTGTGCAGTTTCCAGCAGGTAGCTGGCTTGGAACGGGACCGGTGGGGCAGAGCAATCCTAGCGGCTCGCCCGAGCAGTGGAAGCCGGCGAGGGTGCGCGTTCAGCCGGATGAATGGGGCGCTGTCAGGGCCCCTCTCGTGGAGGATAAAAATCATGCTTTTTCCCTCATTACACATCCCATGCGAGCTTGTAATGATAAAACCTGATCCAAATCACACATTGCAGCTCAATATTCAGTGAGGACAGGGCCTTTTTAAGTCGAAATGTGCAAAACAGCATCCTATCGCTCTGAAACGGCTGTTTTGCTCTCCACCACATTTACTGTCAGACTGGCCGAATTAGACCGATTCTGCCTCTTTCTTGCCTCTGCATGTGAAGAACAGGGTGCTTGTGAGCATATTGTGCAGTTTCCAGCAGGTAGCTGGCTTGGAACGGGACCGGTGGGGCAGAGCAATCCTAGCGGCTCGCCCGAGCAGTGGAAGCCGGCGAGGGTGCGCGTTCAGCCGGATGAATGGGGCGCTGTCAGGGCCCCTCTCGTGGAGGATAAAAATCATGCTTTTTCCCTCATTACACATCCCATGCGAGCTTGTAATGATAAAACCTGATCCAAATCACACATTGCAGCTCAATATTCAGTGAGGACAGGGCCTTTTTAAGTCGAAATGTGCAAAACAGCATCCTATCGCTCTGAAACGGCTGTTTTGCTCTCCACCACATTTACTGTCAGACTGGCCGAATTAGACCGATTCTGCCTCTTTCTTGCCTCTACATGTGAAGAACAGGGTGCTTGTGAGCATATTGTGCAGTTTCAAGCAGGTAGCTGGCTTGGAACGGGACCGGTGGGGCAGAGCAATCCTAGCGGCTCGCCCGAGCAGTGGAAGCCGGCGAGGGTGCGCGTTCAGCCGGATGAATGGGGCGCTGTCAGGGCCCCTCTCGTGGAGGATAAAAATCATGCTTTTTCCCTCATTACACATCCCATGCGAGCTTGTAATGATAAAACCTGATCCAAATCACACATTGCAGCTCAATATTCAGTGAGGACAGGGCCTTTTTAAGTCGAAATGTGCAAAACAGCATCCTATCGCTCTGAAACGGCTGTTTTGCTCTCCACCACATTTACTGTCAGACTGGCCGAATTAGACCGATTCTGCCTCTTTCTTGCCTCTACATGTGAAGAACAGGGTGCTTGTGAGCATATTGTGCAGTTTCAAGCAGGTAGCTGGCTTGGAACGGGACCGGTGGGGCAGAGCAATCCTAGCGGCTCGCCCGAGCAGTGGAAGCCGGCGAGGGTGCGCGTTCAGCCGGATGAATGGGGCGCTGTCAGGGCCCCTCTCGTGGAGGATAAAAATCATGCTTTTTCCCTCATTACACATCCCATGCGAGCTTGTAATGATAAAACCTCATCCAAATCACACATTGCAGCTCAATATTCAGTGAGGACAGGGCCTTTTTAAGTCGAAATGTGCAAAACAGCATCCTATCGCTCTGAAACGGCTGTTTTGCTCTCCACCACATTTACTGTCAGACTGGCCGAATTAGACCGATTCTGCCTCTTTCTTGCCTCTACATGTGAAGAACAGGGTGCTTGTGAGCATATTGTGCAGTTTCCAGCAGGTAGCTGGCTTGGAACGGGACCGGTGGGGCAGAGCAATCCTAGCGGCTCGCCCGAGCAGTGGAAGCCGGCGAGGGTGCGCGTTCAGCCGGATGAATGGGGCGCTGTCAGGGCCCCTCTCGTGGAGGATAAAAATCATGCTTTTTCCCTCATTACACATCCCATGCGAGCTTGTAATGATAAAACCTCATCCAAATCACACATTGCAGCTCAATATTCAGTGAGGACAGGGCCTTTTTAAGTCGAAATGTGCAAAACAGCATCCTATCGCTCTGAAACGGCTGTTTTGCTCTCCACCACATTTACTGTCAGACTGGCCGAATTAGACCGATTCTGCCTCTTTCTTGCCTCTACATGTGAAGAACAGGGTGCTTGTGAGCATATTGTGCAGTTTCAAGCAGGTAGCTGGCTTGGAACGGGACCGGTGGGGCAGAGCAATCCTAGCGGCTCGCCCGAGCAGTGGAAGCCGGCGAGGGTGCGCGTTCAGCCGGATGAATGGGGCGCTGTCAGGGCCCCTCTCGTGGAGGATAAAAATCATGCTTTTTCCCTCATTACACATCCCATGCGAGCTTGTAATGATAAAACCTGATCCAAATCACACATTGCAGCTCAATATTCAGTGAGGACAGGGCCTTTTTAAGTCGAAATGTGCAAAAAAGCATCCTATCGCTCTGAAACGGCTGTTTTGCTCTCCACCACATTTACTGTCAGACTGGCCGAATTAGACCGATTCTGCCTCTTTCTTGCCTCTACATGTGAAGAACAGGGTGCTTGTGAGCATATTGTGCAGTTTCAAGCAGGTAGCTGGCTTGGAACGGGACCGGTGGGGCAGAGCAATCCTAGCGGCTCGCCCGAGCAGTGGAAGCCGGCGAGGGTGCGCGTTCAGCCGGATGAATGGGGCGCTGTCAGGGCCCCTCTCGTGGAGGATAAAAATCATGCTTTTTCCCTCATTACACATCCCATGCGAGCTTGTAATGATAAAACCTGATCCAAATCACACATTGCAGCTCAATATTCAGTGAGGACAGGGCCTTTTTAAGTCGAAATGTGCAAAACAGCATCCTATCGCTCTGAAACGGCTGTTTTGCTCTCCACCACATTTACTGTCAGACTGGCCGAATTAGACCGATTCTGCCTCTTTCTTGCCTCTACATGTGAAGAACAGGGTGCTTGTGAGCATATTGTGCAGTTTCCAGCAGGTAGCTGGCTTGGAACGGGACCGGTGGGGCAGAGCAATCCTAGCGGCTCGCCCGAGCAGTGGAAGCCGGCGAGGGTGCGCGTTCAGCCGGATGAATGGGGCGCTGTCAGGGCCCCTCTCGTGGAGGATAAAAATCATGCTTTTTCCCTCATTACACATCCCATGCGAGCTTGTAATGATAAAACCTGATCCAAATCACACATTGCAGCTCAATATTCAGTGAGGACAGGGCCTTTTTAAGTCGAAATGTGCAAAACAGCATCCTATCGCTCTGAAACGGCTGTTTTGCTCTCCACCACATTTACTGTCAGACTGGCCGAATTAGACCGATTCTGCCTCTTTCTTGCCTCTACATGTGAAGAACAGGGTGCTTGTGAGCATATTGTGCAGTTTCAAGCAGGTAGCTGGCTTGGAACGGGACCGGTGGGGCAGAGCAATCCTAGCGGCTCGCCCGAGCAGTGGAAGCCGGCGAGGGTGCGCGTTCAGCCGGATGAATGGGGCGCTGTCAGGGCCCCTCTCGTGGAGGATAAAAATCATGCTTTTTCCCTCATTACACATCCCATGCGAGCTTGTAATGATAAAACCTGATCCAAATCACACATTGCAGCTCAATATTCAGTGAGGACAGGGCCTTTTTAAGTCGAAATGTGCAAAAAAGCATCCTATCGCTCTGAAACGGCTGTTTTGCTCTCCACCACATTTACTGTCAGACTGGCCGAAATAGACCGATTCTGCCTCTTTCTTGCCTCTGCATGTGAAGAACAGGGTGCTTGTGAGCATATTGTGCAGTTTCCAGCAGGTAGCTGGCTTGGAACGGGACCGGTGGGGGCAGAGCAATCCTAGCGGCTCGCCCGAGCAGTGGAAGCCGGCGAGGGTGCGCGTTCAGCCGGATGAATGGGGCGCTGTCAGGGCCCCTCTCGTGGAGGATAAAAATCATGCTTTTTCCCTCATTACACATCCCATGCGAGCTTGTAATGATAAAACCTGATCCAAATCACACATTGCAGCTCAATATTCAGTGAGGACAGGGCCTTTTTAAGTCGAAATGTGCAAAACAGCATCCTATCGCTCTGAAACGGCTGTTTTGCTCTCCACCACATTTACTGTCAGACTGGCCGAATTAGACCGATTCTGCCTCTTTCTTGCCTCTGCATGTGAAGAACAGGGTGCTTGTGAGCATATTGTGCAGTTTCCAGCAGGTAGCTGGCTTGGAACGGGACCGGTGGGGCAGAGCAATCCTAGCGGCTCGCCCGAGCAGTGGAAGCCGGCGAGGGTGCGCGTTCAGCCGGATGAATGGGGCGCTGTCAGGGCCCCTCTCGTGGAGGATAAAAATCATGCTTTTTCCCTCATTACACATCCCATGCGAGCTTGTAATGATAAAACCTGATCCAAATCACACATTGCAGCTCAATATTCAGTGAGGACAGGGCCTTTTTAAGTCGAAATGTGCAAAACAGCATCCTATCGCTCTGAAACGGCTGTTTTGCTCTCCACCACATTTACTGTCAGACTGGCCGAATTAGACCGATTCTGCCTCTTTCTTGCCTCTACATGTGAAGAACAGGGTGCTTGTGAGCATATTGTGCAGTTTCCAGCAGGTAGCTGGCTTGGAACGGGACCGGTGGGGCAGAGCAATCCTAGCGGCTCGCCCGAGCAGTGGAAGCCGGCGAGGGTGCGCGTTCAGCCGGATGAATGGGGCGCTGTCAGGGCCCCTCTCGTGGAGGATAAAAATCATGCTTTTTCCCTCATTACACATCCCATGCGAGCTTGTAATGATAAAACCTCATCCAAATCACACATTGCAGCTCAATATTCAGTGAGGACAGGGCCTTTTTAAGTCGAAATGTGCAAAACAGCATCCTATCGCTCTGAAACGGCTGTTTTGCTCTCCACCACATTTACTGTCAGACTGGCCGAATTAGACCGATTCTGCCTCTTTCTTGCCTCTACATGTGAAGAACAGGGTGCTTGTGAGCATATTGTGCAGTTTCCAGCAGGTAGCTGGCTTGGAACGGGA